>NW_015506799.1:59632-94809 GCF_001515645.1 Sinocyclocheilus grahami
TATATATATATATATATATATATATAACAAAAAAGCAATATAGAGCAAAATTAACAATGATATTTTATTTTTTAGTAATTTTAATACTAAACTTACTTTATTTGTTAGTTGCTGAGACATTTTCATTTAAGTTTAACTTTTTCATTTAATATTTTTATTTAATTTTATTTCAGCTTTATTTCAATTAACGAAAAGGATTTTAAAAAAGTTTTAGTGTAGCAATGATGATACATTATAAAACTGAAATACTGACTTCAATTTATAATAAGTATAACATTTACAGCATGGTTTTATTGAATAAAATGTTCTGAGGGAGTGAGCAAGATTCCCATTTCCATGGCAACAGTGACTTTTCTGATTGGTGGAATTCTCTTCTGAATGGAATCGTAGTATTTCACCGGGTATTCAGCCAATTTTCTTTTTAATATTTAAAAATCGAATTGAATTCATTTGAATAATTAAGCTAAAATTATCAAGGCTTATTATGGCTTATAAAAACAAATGAAAAGCTACTTGGTTCGAAAGAAGGAAAAGCCTTTCAGGAATGATAAATGCACCACTAGAGTCGAGTTTACCTGGCTCTTTAAATCTTGATTTCCCTGGACCTTGGGAGATATGCATTGTAATATTTCTGTGCTGTTCAATGGAAACCATATAGCTGGAGGCCTTGGGTCTGCAGTGATGTGAAAATAAGAGCTGAGGAAACATTCAGGGTGGTAAGAGGGTGTTAAAGGCTGCTAAAGTGCTATCTGCTAGACAGTAATAAATGACTTGACCTCTATACTTAAACTCTCCAAACTGTACTAAAAATAAAAATAAATGAAAGCCAATACTAGAGATTCTGCCTCTTCAGGTTCTTATTTAATTCTATAATAATAAAGCAAGCATCCGAGTTCATAAATTATTCACTCAGCTTATTTATAGTATCTTATTTGTGTATCTTATTTGCCTCTAAATAATTCACACTGTATACACACACAGGGTTGTCCTTCACTCAGACAAAAGATGTGCTGTACAGTATGCATACAGTAGGTGTGTTATGAAGCATAGGATGCAGGTCAGGTGGGGAGTGACTGGAACTGGCTCCTGTGAGTCCTTCTGTGACCGGGATCAATTCCAAATCAATGACTTCATTTCCTGCTTCTGGAGCTCGGGAACTGGACTAGAATGGGCTTAATGCCAACTAGGATTTTCAAAATGAGGGAACCAATCCCAAATAAACGGGTGGAATTTACAAGAAATTCTCACTATGGCAAGCATTACTGTTATTAGGGGAAACAGTTGGAAAAAATAGAATTGCAATTTAAAATGTGACGAACAAACAAACAAACAAATAACTAACTACCTAAATAAATAAATAAATAATAGCTGTGGTTGTCTGTAGGGCTGCACAATTTGGCCAATTTTTTAATGAATATGTATCAATAAGGCAATTAAAAAATAATAATAATAATAAAAAATAAATAATAGCTGTGCTTGTTTGTAGGGCTGCACAATTTGGCCAATTTTTTAATGAATATGTATCAATAAGGCAATTAAAAAAAAATATTAATAAATAAATAAATACATAAATAATAGCTGTGCTTGTTTGTAGGGCTGCACAATTTGGCCAATTTTTTAATGAATATGTATCAATAAGGCAATTAAAAAAATAAATAAATAAATAAATAAATAAATAAATAATAGCTGTGCTTGTTTGTAGGGCTGCACAATTTGGCCAATTTTTTAATGAATATGTATCAATAAGGCAATTAAAAAATAAAAATAATAAATAAATAAATACATAAATAATAGCTGTGCTTGTTTGTAGGGCCGCACAATTTGGCCAACGTTTTGTGAATATATATCAATAAGGCAATTTAAAATAAAATAAATAAATAAATAAATAAATAATAGCTGTGCTTGTTTGTAGGGCTGTTCAATTTGGCCAAAGTTTTGGGAATATATATCAATATGGCAATAAAAAATAAATAAAATAAAATAAAATAAATAATATTACTTAAAAACAAAGAAAGTTTGTTTAAATAGTTTAAATATATATAGATATATAAATATAGACACTTTTCAACTGTTACTAATATTTATTGCTGTCTTTCTCTCTACATTTTCAAACATTAAACCATAATTTATTTTGATAAAAAAATGCAGGGAACCCTTAAAACATCTCTCTCTTTTTTTTTGTTGATAATTGCTTCTAATTACAAGTATGCACTGAACACTGTGTAGAAACAATTTTCACTCAGAAATTGCTAGTAGATTTCACAAGTAATTACAATGAATGGGCAAGTAACATGTTGAATAAAATATGAAATTCTAGAGTAAAAAAAAAAAAATTAAACAGTGTAATTCAAAAATGACAAATTAAATAACACTGCTATATATAGCAGTTAAAATGTTAATAGTGATACTAGTGATAGTCATACTTCTTTTCTAATTGAGTATAATAAATAAATTATGGTGCCTGTCTATTAAAAAATGCTGATTATAATAATAGACATAGTTAGGTCTCGAAAGCCAAAATGATCCTCCATCATGCTCTTTAACATTGAGTGCAGTGCATGTAATGGCCATCTGCACCGCAGGGAACGGCATCCTGTCACAATGATTCATGGCTGCCTTTCACTGGCCATTACATCACGTGATTCAATAGACTCTCTAAATGCTGGAGTGGCATCTTCAGCACCAGTTACACAAGTACTGCAATATAAAGTGAAAGCAGGTGGAGAAAATCAGTGGAATCAGTGCAAAGTGGAAATCAGTGGAGAGGTACGACATAAGGAGACTTCAAAGAGACATACATGTGGCCTCTTAGGAAACCCATGTAAACATACTTAATATGAAACAGAAGAAAAAACACATATTAATAGCACAAATGCATATATTTCTCAAATGCACTGACTAAAAGGTTGAACCGCAAAATGAATTGTCCAAAGATTATATAACTACATTAAATGATACATTTTGTTGTTATAACATTGTCTATAATATAATATAATACCTAACATTAACTTTATAATTCTTAAAACAACGGGCTCATTGAAAATCATGCCTCTACCAACATTTTTGCAAATGCAAGCTCCAAAAATGTACCTTCACTGCAGTTTCCAGCTGAAATGAACACTTGCCAATGGCTTTTGTTCCTTTTTTACAAAAAATATGATTAGAGTGGCAGATTATCAATAAATAAAGACTTATTTTTGTGTGGTTCCATGCACAATAGTATGTTAGGTTCTTAAAACACTTTTTTCATAATGCATGATTTGTAAACAAATGCATTTTAATGTTTGCATCACATAACCAGTTCCATATGAATAGCTTTTCTGATGCAGTAAACTTGCTCTGTAGCGCACCTGGTATGGCATTGCACTTGTGATGTGGAGTGCTTGACTACGAGTCTTGTGAAACATGAGTCACAATAAAAGATCACAAAGACTTGCACAATAAATCTGAAATGTTTTTATCTCACGTTTGCTTTTGTTAACACTATTGGTTAAGTATCGAGTAGGGTTTAGTAGGTGGTGCAATATTTTCAAATGTGAAGAGCATTAACCTTTTAGTGTCACTCACCAGACATTTCATTTCCAAAATGCAATGCTACGTTCAACAACCAACGTAATGAAACGTTGCCAGATTGCGTTTCGGACAAAACTGAATGCGCTTTCAGCGCCACTCACTGGAGGTTTCACTTTGAAAGTATATTGAAACGTACATCGCAATATTATTTTGCAGTCTTGCATTCTTTCCAATGAGCCTGGGTTGGCTTAAAAATAGAAACAGTCCTACAGATATTTTTTACAGAAAATCCAGTATGTTCTCTGTCCTCATGCAGAGAGCCTGCAGGACCTTCACAGTCCTCCAAGGAAAACCCTGAAAACTTTTCTTAGTTTGGTCATCTGTCCAAAAATTGTGTCTGCTGTCTAATTTTCAACCATGCTATATCTCCGTCCTGACCGTGGATGAGGACATTGATTGCTTGGTATAAGAACACATAATTGTTCTTAGAGGCTTCTTCACGTACAATTTGCACCAGCATCACTCTGCCGGGGGGCTTCAGGGCCCAAAGGAAATATGATCGCTCAAAATGATAGTGAGAGCTGTCTGTAGACTGCAGTTCTGCCGGTTTAAAGCAAAGAAACCAATGCTGATTGTATTGATGAAAGCCTTTTTAAATCTGCAATGTCTTGGGCATTAAATGACGGAAATGGGATCTCATTTAACGTGAAAGACATTTTGATCTAATGAATCTGAGTGGAGGCTCTCGTTATAAACCCGAGAAGTGAGCATTGTTGAAATTCATAGGCTATTTCCAGGAGATAGAAAAAAACATTTATATATAAAAAAAACTAACATTTGAGTATTCAGTAGTATTTCAGTCTACAGTTCATTACTGTACACTATTAATAAATGATTATATAATCACATATCAAATCATCAAACAATGATCAACCAATTTGATGAAATATTCAAGAATTTCTTTTAATATATTCTGCTTTATATTAAGTAAATGGCAGCATCATTTGTTAGTAACTAGAGAAATTCATCAGGGAGTCATGTAGTAAGAAATTATCTTACGCAACTCGTCAAAATTGACAGTTTGTTCATGTGTTTCCCTGCTGTTCGACACTAGATGTGAAATAACTCCCCACACATTGCCTCGCGGGTAAACGACTAATATGATTATTGCCATTATCTATTTTCCTAATGCCATTTTTTGCCACTTGATGTTTTTATAGCCATGCTGAGAAACACTGGTTTGGTTTTGCAGATCATCATAGGAGGTCTATTTTTCAATTCAAGTAGCTTCCTAAATTAAGCATGGCGCTGTGGGAGGTGCAATATAGCTTCATTGTGCATAGAGCAGAGCTTACTATGAATGTCTCCTGAGTCTGATGTTTTACCTCGTGGTTAGAGCTAAACACATATAAGCATTTGAACAGAACGCACCTTGGCAACGTCAATAGCTTTATGAACATGTAAAATGAAAGTTGGCTTTAGTGATGAGATGATTGGCTGCCATAAGCTGTTTCCATCCAAAGTTGCGAATTTAACTTGTTAAATTGTACTTTTAAATTGTAATATCGCATAAAACATTTGCGAATACAGTACCGTTTCCATTAAGTGAGTTGAAAAGAATAAAATCTTAACTCTCTGTTAAACTGTTTTTTTTTTTTTTGTATTTTGATAATGATTTGCACCTCAGAGCACAAGCGAAATGCAATAAACGCGGTTATCTTGTGTTTGGATGCCTGATGATTGGTAATGCAATCGTGTAACAGTTCCGGGAGGTGATTATACCAAAATCATTTTGATGACAGACTTTGGTTCAGGCATTTCAGAATTATTAAAACAACATTTGAGATGTTGTGTGAAGAGACTGGTCCGCTGGTTAGTCCAGTTATACGGTCACATGATCTGTTGGGGTGAAGTTTTTTGTTGCACATTGAGGAATTTATTTGGTAAATAAGTTTCCATCACAGATCATAGTTCATGCACGTCTAATCAGATATTGAAAAAAAACTGACTTCATTGAGTGCAAGTTTTTTTAATGCATATTTTACATTTTGGCATTGAGTATCACATACTTTTGGCAACAACTTGGCATTTCCGTCAAAGTGTTTTTTTTAATGCAATTTCTCAAAATTCACATAAAAATAGGTGAACGGAAACATAGCTATTGAGGAAAAACTGTATCTCATAACAAAGGAAAATGAATACATTAGGCCCTATGAAATCAGTTTAATTTTCCAAAATGATGTTGTATATTTGGTAACACTTTAGAATAGGGAACACTTATTCACTATTAACTATGACTTTTCCATCAATAAATTCCTAATTGGCTGCTTATTAATAGTTAGTAAGGATTGTTGTTAAGTTTAGGTATTGGGAAGGATTAGGGATGTAGAATAAGGTCATGTAGAAAAAGGCATTAATATGTGCTTAGTTGTTACTAATAAATGGCTAATATTCTAGTAATATGCATGCTAATAAGCAACTAGTTAAGAGACCCTAAAATAAAGTGTTACCATATATTTTTTCCCGAATTAAGTGTTTTATGTTTAAATTTTTCATTACGTTTTTTGTAATTAAACAGCATGTACAATCAATTGACATAGTAATTTAATAAATCTTTGATATAATCAAATGAAAATATTACAATTATCAAGTAAATTGCTGCACAAAAACGTTTTTAAAACATGGATGCAAAAGTCTTTTGATTATGATAAAATTATTATTTAAAATCAACGTTTTTGTAGACAGAACTGTGCTCAGAGACTCACTTTTTTCAGTATAAAAATGACTAATGCTAGTTTATACAGTGATTTGAATTTGGTTAATTTTACAGCCTTATATTTGATTTATTATTCCAAAATGCACCACATTCTGCAACATTCCATGGAATACACTACACTTCATTTTTATGCCTGGATTCCACATCTCTGGATTCTGTCCGCTTTTTCTGCATTGTGGAAATCATAGAGTCCTACCTATATGTAAATTTAAGTTTAAGAGAAAATATCTGTTCAATATAAAAAGTTTCGTTAGTTTTATCTGCCTCCAAGTGTTCAATGTCACTAAAGAGGAGAAATGCTCCTTATGAACCAGTTATAATTTTACTTTAACCAGCCACATTTACTCAGGGAACCAGACAAAAACCCCCCCCCAAAAAAACATGTTGGACCAATGACATCATAGACCTTTCTTTTTAGTGAAGGTGACCAAATCCAAGATTTGAGCACTTGAGAGAACTGTGAGGTCAAAAGGAGAAATATTTTTAGCCATAACATGACAGTTCATCTAGCACTTCTGTAAAGTTCACCATGTCTTCCGTTGTTTTATCATTGTTTGGGCAAGTAAGCATATCTTTATAAGAGAGAGAGAAATATCTCTCTTTGCCAAAGCAATAGAAAAGCTGCTATTATCTGGGTGGCTGTTAACACAGGATGAGCTTGTTTAGATGCAGTTCTTCCAGCTAAGCATTAGCTGTTTTGAAGCTTTGTAACAAGCAGCAAACTTTATATTTTTTCACAATAAAATACTACAGTCAGAAATTTGCTTTGAAATCGCTGCAGGCTAAGTACTTTTTTCCTCAAAAAACAAATCACTGTAAAATGCTTTGTGGGATCCCATAATGCAGGAATACCCATAAGCTCTTGTGCTAGAAAAAATGTAATTAGGTTTGTTTGGGCAAAGCATGGGGACGTATGAGGATTTATAAATAGATGCTATTTAGTATTAATAGAGCTGTGGGTAGTGCTGTTGATGTAACTCTGTTGTAAATAGTTGTGTTTCATTTTAAATCTCCATTATGGGGATTAACTTGGACCCTGTTCAATTATAATACCCTTTTTCCCACTAACCAAATTATATTCACCGCAAATGAGCATATGTTCCACTATGAATATACTGGGAGAATTGAATAAGCTCCATAGCACACATTATCTCATACTATAGAAACCTGTTTCTGCCTCAGAGTAAAATAAATAAATAAAGATAATTGTGAGATAAATCTTAAATAAGAAATAGGGACATTGTGAGATATAAAGTCACATTATGAGATATAAGTTACAATTGTGGAAAAAGCCATAATTGATAGAAAAGGTTACAAGGTCCAAATAAATATTCTCAATTACACAATATAAAGTCACATTGTGCGATACAAAGTCATAAGTGGGATAAAAAGTCTCAATTACAATAAATATTCTCAATTATGAGATATATAGTCACTTTGTAACATGTAAAATTAAATCGAAATTACGAGAAAACGTCTCAATTACTCTACAAGATACAAAGCCACAGTTTGAGATATAAAGTCATAATTGGGAGAAATAGTCACATTTACAAGAGTCACTTTGTAACATGTAAAATTAAATCGAAATTACGAGAAAACGTCTCAATTACTCTACAAGATACAAAGCCACAGTTTGAGATATAAAGTCACAGTTTGAGATATAAAGTCATAATTGGGAGAAATAGTCACATTTACAAGAAACAGTTTCAATTATGAGATATAAAGTCACAGTTTGAGATATAAAGTAATTATTGGGAGAAATAGTCATATTAACAAGAAACAGTTTCAATTATGAGATATAAAGTCACAGTTTGAGATATAAAGCAATAATTGGGAGAAAGTCACAATTACAAGAAATATTATCAATTACGAGATATAAAGACAGTTTGAGATACAAAGTCATAATTGGGAGAAATCATCGCAATTACATGAAACAGTTTCAATTATGATATATAAGTCACAGTTTGAGATATAAATACCTAATTCGAAGAAATAGACGCAATTACAAGAAATGTTCTCAATTACAACATATAAAGTCACACTCTGCAATATAAAGTCATAATTAGGAGAAAAGGTTGTGATTATATTTCATAATTGAGAATATTTCTTTTAAAGTCACAGTCAAAGTCTCAATTACAGTGGGTACGGAAAGTATTCAGACCCCCTTAAATTTTTCACTCTTTGTTATATTGCAGCCATTTGCTAAAATCATTTAAGTTAATTTTTTTTCCTCATTAATGTACCAGGTTGTGATTATATTTCATAATTGAGAATATTTCTTTTAAAGTCACAGTCAAAGTCTCAATTATTTCACATTTCGAGATATAGGGGCAAACTATGAGATATAAAGTCACACTATGAGACAAAGTTGCAATTGTGAGATATAAAGTCACAACTATGAGAAACAAATTAATTTACAATATATAAAGTCATATTGAGAGTCACAATGTGAGATATAAAATCATAATTGGGGAAAAGTGGCAATTATGAGATAAAAAGTCACATTATGAGATATCACTGGGTGAAATACAATCATAATTGGGAGACAGAGTTGCAATTATGAGAAATAAAGTCTCAATTGCCAGACATAAAGTCACATTGTGAGATATGAAGTTAAACTGTGAGAAACTATATTAGGTCATAATTGGGAGACATAAAGTCGCAATTACAATAAATAAAGAAGGAATAAATAAAAAAAATCAGAAACTGTCTAAAACTGGCTTCCATACCACAGAAGGGGCACTGTACCAATTATCCTCCCTAATTTCCATGAGCTCAGAGAAGACAGACTGGCTACAGCGCTGCAATACTATTACCATTAATCTGTAAATATACATTAGACGACACAGTCTGTTGTGCAGACACAGCTTATCATATACAGTTTTTTTCACGGTCCTGCTCACAGTATATAATTGTCATTAAATTGCAATCAACAGAACTATTGCTGGAAAATGATGGCCAAGCAACAAGTAGCCAGTAATTACTGCAAATTCAGCAACAATTACAATGTACGCACACAGGCCTCTGAGGCACAACAGTTACTCATAGTTAAAAAGTCTCTTTTGCCTTTGTCACCAGAAACGCTATGTTTTACAACGGCTCCCCAACTCTTTTGAGGATATTTCTTTGCGAAAAATAAATATGGGCGAGAGAGGTTCTATCCCTGCAGTCTTTATGGTGCAGTGCATCTGTCATAGAGATCTATGGCTGTAATTCTCATTATTAAGCAGTCGAGCAAAACTGTGAATTCCTTGCTAGCTAGTGTGGCTCTGTATAGTCACCATGGAGATGTATCCCCCACAAAACACAGTGACCAAGGGTGGCCCGTCAATGTCAAAAATGTAATCAGCAATTCTGTTGCCATTCTCACGGAGGAGCTCCGGAAGGATACAAAGGAGGAGTGACGACAGGGAAAGATGAGAGAGGACCAGGCCTGGATTTTATTTTGTGTTTTGGTTTCGTTTGTGCGCGGAATGTAACAAAAATCATAAGTCGGGAAGAAGGAGGCAGGAACCGGCGAACACTCAAAGAAACTTTAATAATAAAATACACTCAAAACAGCGCGACAGCCCCTCGCGGACGACTGCCGCGCACAAACGAAACCAAAACACAAAATAAAATCCAGGCCTGGTCCTCTCTCATCTTTCCCTGTCGTCACTCCTCCTTTGTATCCTTCCGGAGCTCCTCCGTGAGACTCGAGACCGGTGAGTGGCGCAGGTGTCGCTCGTTATCACTTACTCCACCGGCCTCGCTCTGTTCCCACGGCTCTCGGCCCCGCCCCTCTCGTCACAACAGACTTAAAGGTTTGCATAAAATAGGCCATAGGTGAATGAACAAGATAATAAAAAACTGATACTCCTTGTGGCCGATAAGGAAATCAATTATAGATTCACTGTACAGCTTAAATCAGCACACAGAGGATATGAAAGACAAACAAAACCAAGAAAGTAAACTGATATAAAGTCACACTATGAGACAAAGTTGCAATTGTGAGATATAAAGTCACAACTACGAGAAACAAATGAATTTACAATATATAAAGTCATATTGAGAGTCACAATGTGAGATATAAAATCATAATTGGGGAAAAGTGGCAATTATGAGATAAAAAGTCACATTATGAGATATCACTGGGTGAAATACAATCATCATTGGGAGACAGAGTTGCAATTATGAGAAATAAAGTCTCAATTGCCAGACATAAAGTCACATTGTGAGATATGAAGTTACACTGTGAGAAACTATATTAGGTCATAATTGGGAGACATAACGTCGCAATTACAATAAATAAAGAAGGAATAAATAAAAAAGTCAGAAACTGTCTAAAACTGGCTTCCATACCACAGAAGGGGCACTGCACCAATTATCCTCCCTAATTCCCATGAGGGAGCCTTTAGTTTGCTCAGAGAAGACAGACTGGCTACAGCGCTGCAATACTATTACCGTTCATCTGTAAATATACATTAGACGACACAGTCTGTTGTGCAGACACAGCTTATCATATACAGTTTTTTTCATGGTCCTGCTCACAGTATATAATTGTCATTAAACTGCAATCAACAGAACTATTGCTGGAAAATGATGGCCAAGCAACAAGTAGCCAGTAATTATTGCAAATTCAGCAACAATTACAATGTACGCACACAGGCCTCTGAGGCACAACAGTTACTCATAGTTAAAAAGTCTCTTTTGCCTTTGTCACCAGAAACGCTATGTTTTACAACGGCTCCCCAACTCTTTTGAGGATATTTCTTTGCGAAAAAAAATAGGGGCGAGAGAGGTTCTATCCCTGCAGTCTTTATGGTGCAGTGCATCTGTCATGGAGATCTATGGCTGTAATTCTCATTATTAAGCAGTCGAGCAAAACTGCGAATTCCTTGCTAGCTAATGTGGCTCTGTATAGTCACCATGGAGATGTATCCCCCACAAAACACAGTGACCAAGGGTGGCCCGTCAATGTCAAAAATGTAATCAGCAATTCGGACTCATGTAATGAGGTTTTGCGCATCGATCTCTGACCTCTGATGACTTTGTTGGTAATGTATCTGCCCTTGTTTAGACACCACGTTCTCTCATTCATCGGGTCTCATTTTTAAGGTGTAGGCCACGTTGGCTATAATTAAATTATCTGGCGGTGCCAAAGAAGGCTTGTTAAATTCACTCAAAGATACACAGATGTGACGAGAGGGGCGGGGCCGAGAGCCGTGGGAACAGAGCGAGGCCGGTGGAGTAAGTGATAATGAGCGACACCTGCGCCACTCACCGGTCTCGAGTCTCACGGAGGAGCTCCGGAAGGACACAAAGGAGGAGTGACGACAGGGAAAGACGAGAGAGGACCAGGCCTGGATTTTATTTTGTGTTTTGGTTTCGTTTGTGCGCGGAATGTAACAAAGTTCATAAGTCGGGAAGAAGGAGGCAGGAACTGGCGAACACTCAAAGAAACTTTAATAATAAAATACACTCAAAACAGCGCGACAGCCCCTCGCGGACGACTGCCGCGCACAAACGAAACCAAAACAGGTGGCATATAGATTGCATCTTTCGACTTTGACTTCCCTTAACTGCACTCAAACAACTGTAATATATTCATGGCAGTATGTACAGTACAGTATGATATCAGTGTGTGTGTGTGTGTGTTGCAGCTCAAGCTGTGACAATCTACAGAACAATACAAATGTGAGCAGATTATGCTGAACACATACTGCCACAACAAACTGTGAGAGAGAAAGAAACAGATGTTTCATATGGAGGAAAAGGTCAAGGATGCACTATTAAATTCATTAACTCAAGATTGACTCTCAGTTAAAGTATAATCACACAGCAAGAAAAGTCTTGCATATTATGAACCCCAAAGGCAACGGAAAGGAGTTTTTTTTTGACAGTGATACAACACTTTGAATATCTAATAAACATTTAATTAGTCAAACCTCACACATTTTGGTGTTCACATACTTACTCGATTACAACATTGCCGTTGCATTGTTTATTTATTTATTTTTTGTAAAACCTAGGTAGTACTTGGAATTTCACCACTTTCAGTTTTCATGTTGATTTTATGTTGTCACAAAAAAAACATATAAAGACAGATGTTTCGAAAAAAGGTTTAAGATGTAACAAGCTTCAATTTCACCATGCAAGTGAAAAGCATAATTCCTAATACATGTGCCCAGCGTCATGTATGTGATCATTTTGTTTCTTAATTTCACGGTGGCATTCAGTGTTGTCACGAAAGACACTGAATGTCATTAATTTGAATTTGTTTGAATTAGGATTTTTTTATCAGCTGTTTGGACTCTCATTCTGACGGCACCCTATCACTGCAGACGATCCATGGGTGAGCAAGTGATATACTGCTAAATTTCACCAAATCTGTTCCAACATCTACATCTCGAATTGCCTGAGAGTGAGTACATTTTCACCAAATTTGTATTTGTGATTGAACTATTCCTTTAAGCATATATTTTAGTGCAGAACTAAGGTCCAGCACTGGATGCTTTAATAATGCTTAATAATGCAGTTGTGCTCTAAAATCAACATCAGCTGACCTTGCTGAGACATTACTGTAAAATAAATGGCTTCCACAGTCTCACTGAACTCACATTTCCGATTTCAAATGGATGCTTCAGCTGAGAACACTATAAAATAGACGCTGAAGCCGCGGCTGAAATCTGTCACTATTTTCTGAACAGTGAATGCTATATAGGGGACAGGGAACAGTGTAAATATGCTTGCCATTGAGGAAAACAAGAAGTCTGGTTTGGCGCTGTGTCACGCTAACCACCGCACCGCACACACACTCTGCTCCGGTCCAGAGACACGATAGCACGGAGCGGATCACATGCACGAGTCGGCGCAGACCACAAAATGTATCGGAGCTATTTGAATTCTACACATAATGCTATATTTCATAGCAATATGGATGAGATTGTGGCTGGTATACCCTGTCAAATGCAGCTTTACGGAGCTCAACGGCTCTAGCCCAAGCTGTGATATAAACGAATGCTATTGGCTATTTTAATAAGGGGCGGGGCTGCTTGATATGTCCCGCCCTGTCTTCCTGTTTCAGTTAAAATTATGTCAACACACAGAGTAACGCTGCGTGTTTCTAAGCATTTCAGGGGACCTTTAACACTAGCATCAGCAAAACACCAACAACTTTTATTCCTTTTCACACAAATTATGTATTTTTTTTATTATTATAACTGAAGAGTGTTGAACTTTCTTCTCTTGCGTCCTATTCTTCATGCAATCCAGAATGGCAGCACAGCTGAAAGGTTTGTTTGAGCTGCGCCCTCTACTGTAAAGATGTGAATTTACATTTCCTTCAGCCTGAGGCTTTTTCATTTCACTTTTGATATAAAAAGGGCTTTTACATTTGCCAAAAACAGAACTTTTTCTATTAAAAACAAACAAGCAAGCCCAGCCCAGATTGAAAAAGTAAAGTGGTGTAACGGAGTAATAATACTTCGTTACATTACACCACTGCTTTTGCATGTGAGAATGTAACATACAAAAACGTGGAGGCACGAAAGACTTAAAAAAAAAAGGGGGGGGGGATAAATAAAACTGAAAGAGACAAAGTAACGCCTTGCAAAATGTCCAACCCTCTGGCAATGAAATGACAGCTCAAACACACAATACCCGAGAGCAAAAGAAAGGGCATTTACAGGAACATATGAAAGCGAAAATGGATGACCTTAAAGAGATTGTTGCGAACCATTTTCCAGTGCATGCAGCAGGCAGATGCGATAATGACACGAGTCTTATGGATGAGTAATAAAATGATAGAATGAAAAGCAGCGAGAGACATATAAAATTATGTCAACACACAGAGTAACGCTGCATGTTTCTAAGCATTTCAGGGGACCTTTAACACTAGCATCAGCAAAACACCAACAACTTTTATTCCTTTTCACACAAATTATGTATTTTTTTATTATTATAACTGAAGAGTGTTGAACTTTCTTCTCTTGCTTCCTATTCTTCATGCAATCCAGAATGGCAGCACAGTTGAAAGGTTTGTTTGAGCTGGGCCCTCTACTGTACAGACGTGAATTTACATTTCCTTCAGCCTGAGGCTTTTTCATTTCACTTTTGATATAAAAAGGGCTTTTACATTTGCCAAAAACAGAACTTTTTCTATTAAAAACAAACAAGCAAGCCCAGCCCAGATTGAAAAAGTAAAGTGGTGTAACGGAGTAATAATACTTCGTTACATTACACCACTGCTTTTGCATGTGAGAATGTAACATACAAAAACGTGGAGGCACGAAAGACTTAAAAAAAAAAGGGGGGGGGGATAAATAAAACTGAAAGAGACAAAGTAACGCCTTGCAAAATGTCCAACCCTCTGGCAATGAAATGACAGCTCAAACACACAATACCCGAGAGCAAAAGAAAGGGCATTTACAGGAACATATGAAAGCGAAAATGGATGACCTTAAAGAGATTGTTGCGAACCATTTTCCAGTGCATGCAGCAGGCAGATGCGATAATGACACGAGTCTTATGGATGAGTAATAAAATGATAGAATGAAAAGCAGCGAGAGACATATAAAATGCACTCAATTTATGAGCTGAATGAACACACCACCTCCATTGCTGACAGACCAGTGGCCTTGGCGTTCAGAAAGCCATTAGCTTAAAGGAAGCGCTGGGTAAAGGTTAAGAGTTTTTTTCCCTCCGGGTTGGCCTCCCGAATTTGGAACATAATTTCTCCACAAACTGGCGGTAAAAGTGATTAATCTGTTCAACGTAAGGTTTGATATTTAGTCCAGCAAGCATTGGGCTCTTCTAAAAATACCCTCTACGTTCTGCGGACTGAAGAGATTCTCATTTACAAACATTAGTGCAAATGAGAAGACTGAATACAGTAAGTGAAGGGGCTGGGATGGGCTGACTGGAAGCTGCAGTCTGAATCAAATGGCAGAGAAACAATAAAGCTCTGGGCTCCCAAAGGTCTGGGCAAAGGCTCAGATGATTGCATTGTGGCCAAGGCTGCAAGAATTTCTGAGATAAGCCTAAGAGCATGTACCATTCATTATAATGTTATCTGGCTGAGATAAAACCTTCAGGATGGCAAGCAACACCGCTGAATCTGCTACCAATAACACAAAGCCACAGAAAACACACATTTAACAAGATGACACGCAGCACAGCATTATGTTGGCTACTAAAATGCATATTTATTACATTCTTGGGCCTGTTTGAAAATCATTTGGAAAACACAGCATTTTAAGCATATAGAAGATACAACGAGGGTTAAGAAAGTGATTTATATTTATCTTTCATAGTGTTCACTAACACACATTTAGTACAGTGCAGGATGTACGGTACATAATAACAAGACCCACGAGAGAGTTAAAAGTAATCTAAGGCTGACGTTGTTATTATGATGTTGTTAT
The DNA here is from genome assembly GCF_001515645.1 of Sinocyclocheilus grahami. Lineage (NCBI taxonomy): Eukaryota > Metazoa > Chordata > Actinopteri > Cypriniformes > Cyprinidae > Sinocyclocheilus > Sinocyclocheilus grahami. The sequence continues at coordinate 75,326 of NW_015506799.1, forward strand.
CATCTAATGATTTATAGAACATGCTATTAATTATACCAGGGTTTAATTAGGTTACTGTTAATGTCTATGTGTTGAAACAGACTAATCCAAACATGCAAGCAAAATTAAAATGGGAAAATGGGCTCTGGATGGCCAAGATAAAATTATCAAATACTGTAACTGACCACAGCCCCAAAGAGGACAATAAATAAATAAATGTGGTCCACAAACAAACAAATAAATGTGGTCCACCGTTTCACATAAATAAATAAATAAATAAATAAATAAATAAATAAATAATGTTTTCCCCCTCAGCATTCCAGTAAATAAATAAATAAATGTGGTCACCTGTTTTACTGAAATAAATAAATAAATAAAGTGGCGATCTGGGTTTCACTAAAATAAATAAATATAGTGGCCAGCTGGGTTTCACTAAAATAAATAAATAAACAAACAAACAAACAAACAAACAAATAAATAAATAAATAAAATGGCCAGCTGGGTTTCACTAAAAAATAAATAAATAAACAAACAAACAAATAAATAAATAAATAAATAAATACGTAAATAAATAAATAAATAAATAAAATGGCCAGCTGGGTTTCACTAAAAAATAAATAAATAAACAAACAAACAAATAAATAAATAAATAAATAAATACGTAAATAAATAAATAAATAAATAAAATGGCCAGCTGGGTTTCACTAAAAAATAAATAAATAAACAAACAAACAAATAAATAAATAAATAAATAAATACGTAAATAAATAAATAAATAAATAAAATGGCCAGCTGGGTTTCACTAAAAAATAAATAAATAAACAAACAAACAAATAAATAAATAAATAAATAAATACGTAAATAAATAAATAAATAAATAAAATGGCCAGCTGGGTTTCACTAAAAAATAAATAAATAAACAAACAAATAAATAAATAAATAAATAAATAAATACGTACATAAATAAATAAATAAATAAAATGGCCAGCTGGGTTTCACTAAAACAAACAAACAAACAAACAAATAAATAAATAAATAAATACAAAAATAAATAAATACAAAAATAAATAAATAAAATGGCCAGCTGGGTTTCACTAAAAAATAAATAAATAAACAAACAAACAAATAAATAAATAAATAAATAAATACGTAAATAAATAAATAAATAAATAAAATGGCCAGCTGGGTTTGAAATAAATACATACACAAAGAGACAATCTGAGACTCACTAAAATAAATAAATATAGTGGCCAGCTGGGTTTCACTAAAATAAATAAATAAACAAACAAACAAACAAACAAACAAATAAATAAATAAATAAAATGGCCAGCTGGGTTTCACTAAAAAATAAATAAATAAACAAACAAATAAATAAATAAATAAATAAATAAATACGTACATAAATAAATAAATAAATAAAATGGCCAGCTGGGTTTCACTAAAACAAACAAACAAACAAACAAATAAATAAATAAATAAATACAAAAATAAATAAATACAAAAATAAATAAATAAAATGGCCAGCTGGGTTTCACTAAAATAAATAAATAAATAAAGTAGTCAACTGGGTTTCACATACATAAATACATGCATACATACATACATATATACATACATTAATCAATACCCACCCAGTCATCTGGGTTTGCAACAACATAACAGAATTTTAATTTTTGAAAATGAAAGACACAGTCATGAAGTCAGACATCATAGACTGGTGATGCTAAGAAGAGCACAAGGAAAGCACATGTTTTCAGCCTCTTCTCCTGTGGCTGTGGATTCAAAGGTCAGGGAACTCCAGCGCGAGGGCCACAGCTTAAGGTCAGTGTGTAGGTGCTCACATCACTAGTGACTGATGCATTTACACTGTGATACTAATGAGACACAAGCCGGATGCCAAAGGCTCTTGCTGAACTAAACTAGGCAAGTCAGGGAACTCCAGCGCGAGGGCCACAGCTTAAGGTCAGTGTGTAGGTGCTCACATCACTAGTGACTGATGCCATTTACACTGTGATACTAATGAGACACAAGCCGGATGCCAAAGGCTCTTGCTGAACTAAACTAGGCAAAACGGAACTGAACTCATCACCCAAAGTTCATGTGGGAGTATACAAGCATTGATGAAGTATGAAAAGGCATGTGATGGGATTGTGAGCTTGCAGCTGGGCGATTGGAATCAGTAATTGCATAGAGGGCTACAACAATAGTAGAGATGCAGAGATCACACTCAGAATATTGGTACTTGAATTATTCAGAAATAAAGACACAGCCTCTTCTACTGCTTGGATCTGAAACCCAGTAAGCTGCTTATGGAGGCATCATATAGTATGAACACAGATGCAAAGGCAGCTTCCATGTGTTAAAATTTTTTTTTATACATTAATTAATTAAAAAATAAAATACAATAAAAATATAAAAATTGCTTAAACTAGTTAAATAGCCAAAACAAGATGGTTTATTTGCTGGTTTTAATTTAACCAGTTTAAACCAGTTAAGACCAGCTAAACCATCTTAAATCATCAACAATCTTAAGCTGTTTTTTTAATAGTTCATTATCCTCATACATTGTCAGGAGAAATGCTGATTATAAGTATCATTTTATAATATTTAGAATTTTCATTACTAAAAATTTATTTAAAATATTAATTTAAAATGACTTTTTTTACCCAATATTTTTGAGTGCTGTTTATTTTTATGCTTATTAGAGTATCACATTACTTAGCAGCATACATTTACATTTATAAATGAAATAACCTCTGAGAAATTATTTGTAATTACACCTTAACAATTATTTTTTCATTAAAACAAAGTTTATTGGAGTATGTTTTACCAGAATATTCTATTTCAGTTTGTCTACTTCAAAATGTACGTGTTACTTTGCTGTTTGTGAAATTTACTAGCAATTTCTAAATTTGAAAATTGTTTCAAAACTTTTATTTTACACACAAGTACAGTTTAAGTATGGATAATATGTGAAAGGAAAAAAGGTTTAAACGTTAAAATAAGTAAAAATAATACATTAATTATAAACAAAATATTATACTAGTTAAACAATACAATTTTAAAGTTTCCACATGTATTTGTACTTAAGCATTAAAAGTAAAAAGTAAACTTTCTTACTGTGGAAACTTGCCTCATTAATGAAACTTTGATGCAACTATCTAAAGCAATCTGTTCAACCAATTTGCAAGGCTGTAGGACACAAGAAATGTAAAACTGAATCCTACATCCTGAAACATGTTACCTGCAATTGTTAAACAATAAATTCAGCAGAAGCTGGTTTTTCAGTAGTCATTAAAAATACTGACCAGATGAGTCTTCTTCAACAACATCTATATCTTATAAAATTGCTTTAGGACAATATGTCTGTTAGAATCTGTTGTGGTGCCAGAAAAGAAGTCTCTTCACAAGGACAGTGAGACACACTCCATAAGCATGTTTATAATTGGAGGGCACGTTTACATCATGATGTCCAGTAAAACCACCAGGGACTTTATGCTTCCAAGGTCTAAATGAAACTACAAAAAGAAAAAAGAGACGTTTTCCCCCCCAATGTAAACATGTAGCAAGGATTTTTTTCCAGCTTCCTTATCCAAGCTTTGCAGAACAATGTTTGCGAGACATTGATCTATGAATATTTTTTGTTCTATATTGTGGAAGTGAGTAGGGGGGGGGGGGGTAATGAGAATATGATATGGAGAAGCTGCCCTACTTCCTCTGCTTTGTCCAGCAGACAGACATTGAGCGGCTGGAATTTAGGAGCTGAGTTTCATTTAAAGTGTCTGCTCAGTTTAAAAAAAGAGCCATGATTAATATTTCTTTGAAATATTCACTCATTGCTGTATACATCCCTCCCAGCTCCAACAACAGCAACAGGAGCGAGGCACTAAATGAACTGTACCAGCACATCAGTGAGCAGCAGACAGCCCACCCCGATTTTTGTTCTATATTGTGGAAGTGAGTAGGGGGGGGGGTGTAATGAGAATATGATATGGAGAAGCTGCCCTACTTCCTCTGCTTTGTCCAGCAGACAGACATTGAGCGGCTGGAATTTAGGAGCTGAGTTTCATTTAAAGTGTCTGCTCAGTTTAAAAAAAGAGCCATGATTAATATTTCTTTGAAATATTCACTCATTGCTGTATACATCCCTCCCAGCTCCAACAACAGCAACAGGAGCGAGGCACTAAATGAACTGTACCAGCACATCAGTGAGCAGCAGACAGCCCACCCCGATGCTTTTCTAATCTTAGCTGGGGATTTCAACCACGCAGACTTAAAGAGTGTGTTCCCAAAAATACACCAACACATAGACTTTCCAACATGGGGAAACAACATTCTAGACTTTGTTTACACCACACAGAGAGGAGCTTACAAGGCCCTCCCCCTCCCCCCATCTTGGCACCTCAGACCACATCACTGTCATGCTAATGCCTGCATACAGACCACTCGTTAAAGTCCCCAAACCAGTTCACAAACGGATACAAGTCTGGCCGGAAGGGTCGTCAGAGGCTCTTCAAGACACCACTTGTTTTAACACCACTGACTGGAATATGTTTAAGCAGGCTGCCACATCCCGACCTTGCCCCTCCCTCCCCTCTTTTGCCCCATGCACCACTGAACTCTGACCATCTGACGGACTCTCCCACTCCCCCCTCCCAAACACCCACACACACACTGTCACTTTAATCATTCTGAATAAGCTCTTTTGCACTACAAATCATTATATCTGCACTGTTGTTTAATTTCACTGGTTTGCACTCTATCTCTGTTATTTACTTCACTGGTTTGCACTCTATCTGCCATGTGCCTTGTGCTGCTTTATATATTTTTTTATATTTTACCTGATTTGTATAGTTGTATTTTATATTTAATCTGTATCTATCTGTATTTATGTTCTACTGTTAGTGTTATCTGTATGCACCAAGGGTCTGAGAGTAACGCAATTTCAATTCTCTGTGTGTATGTGCTGTACATGTGGAAGAATTGACAATAAAGCAGACTTGACTTGAAATGTGCTGTGTGGTTTCTGTCATGGCAGTCAGTGTGATGGGTGATTGCCAGCTAACCACAGACAATAAATAAAACCCTTCAGAGAACAGATACAGAGAACAGAGAGGGGGGGGGGGGGGTGGGAGAACTTGCACAATTGATTGCTGACTAAATACTTTTTTACCCCACTGTATGTCATTAACAACTAGTTTCTCAGTTCAGATTAGTATACACTGTGTAGAATTACTGTAAACACGATTGCCACTACCTGATTTTTTCAGGAGTCAATTCAGTTGTAGAATGCAGTTGTCACTCCTGGAAATGACTGAACCGAATACGTGTAAAGAACAGGATTAAGCACTAAAAGGTGAACTGGCAACCACATTTACTGTAGTGTATACATGGCCAAAAACAACAAGACAAAATAATGTCAAAATAAGAGTCCAATAAACACAAAACAGGGGAAACTGTGATATAAAATTGCATTTAAAGTGCCCCTATAATGGGTTATGAAAGGTTCATATTTTGGTTTTGGGAATCCCAACAAAAGGTTGACATGCATGCAAGGTCAAAAAACACTTCCATTGTCTTATAATATGCATTTATTTTTACTTTACTTGCTCAACGACTCCCAAACGATTCGCTCAACGATTAATTTTCCAAACCCCTCCTTTGCGTGACGCTAATCTGCGGTGATTGGTCGATTTCAATTCACATATTCAATTCATCATACCTGTAATGCCTGATAAAGCAGCGTTTGTGAGCGCAGTGCTGGTTTGTGTACAGCGTTACCGGGGAAACCACTATTTTTACCACTCCAAAAGCGGCACCTAGTGGCAAAGAATGAACCTGCATTTTCAATCAGACCAACGAGAAAAGACCAACAAGTGGGCGGGCAATATGCTAATGTTTCATGTTGACGTCAACATGAAACGGCTTGGGATTCGTTTTAAAAACGACTCGTTTCAATGATTCAGAGTCGACTCTTTCTTTTTAGAGACAATAACTTTATACACGGTGCACTTTCAGATTTAAAACTTTGCAGGATGTTTTCCTTCACTTAGAGCTGTGTTACACACTGCATGAAAGGTAATTTAAAAAAATCCATAATAGGGGCACTTTAATATAAAATGTGTGCTTAAGTGTACTACTTTTCACAAGGGTGGTCACCATTCACTTTCATTATAAGGAAAAGGGCAGCATGAATATTCTACTAAACTTCCTCTTTTGTGGTCTACGGAAGCAAGCAAGCCATACAGGTTTGGAACAACATGAGGATGAGTAAATAATGACAGGACAATCGTTTGGGATAATTTCCCACTATTTTTATGGAAACAAGAATTCACTGCTCAGATCACAAACCTACTGCACCACTATCCTCACTTAGAGCTTCCTGAAAACTCGTACAAGGCTGTTACCAGAGTCTGTCTATCAAACTGAAGTGATAGGGCATGCTTAAGACACGATGAGCTGGCATCTTGGATTAAATATTCAGTGTTTGGTCAAGGATTATGTGGGCTTCTGGAACGCCGTCTCAGAGGACAGTTGGAACATGACCTGGTAATAGCTGTCGAGAAACCAAAGAGACGAAACCTACACGACTCATGTCGCAAAGAATGTCCAAATAAACACAAGACACGACTACAGGCTCAGCATTCGTTTCCTTAAGCACAGCTGCACGGTTTCACACGCAAGCAAGCAGACAAAAAGAAATGGAAGCTATAAATGGTTTATTTAGCTAATTATGGCCAGGAAGAGCATCTGATAATTCCTCATACTCAAAGAGAGTTAAAGAGGAAAGAGCATAATGTCAACGAGTTGAAGGATTTCAGCCTTGTGAGACCTCCGCAAATTGCATTGACAAACCAAATCAAATCACTTGAAATCTATAGCCATCTACTGCGCTGAATGCTATATCTATGTGCACCTGAGAGGTCTGCGTGAGAGATAAAATGTGATAAAGCAGAAGAGAAAGTTCTCCAGATGCTTACAGGCAAGATTGGAAAAATAAAGGCCATTTTTGTCTCTTTTCCTCAAAGACAAAAGGCAGACATTGTTCCAGATCCCGTGCCAAGTTTTTCAAAAAAACTGGAAAAACTGGGTGATATATTGCAGCGGTGCATGCATGTGACAGCAGAAAGCAATAAACTGGAGGAAAAACAAAAAAGGCAAATGTCATTTGTTCACAAGAGAGAGATTTCGAGCGTTTAGGCATTAAGAGCGAGGCCACAATGTGACAAATAGCTGGACACAGTCCTCTGGCTCCAAGTAGCTTGAAAATCAGCTGTTAAATTCAAAGTCTTCAGGGTCCAAAAGCCTGAGGAAATATGTACAGCTCCTACTGTCCTTTCTGTGGGACATTTGAACATTATAGAAACCCATTATGGTGTAAAACAATGTAATAGGTTGTTCAAAGTCATTTATGGCAATAAAATAGCAAGAGCTGTTACAGTGCTGGTGAGATAAAACATGGATTTCATTTTCTTTATGATGTTTTATCAAGACATTGGAGGATAACAAGGAGAAGACATATTTTAAAGACCCTATACGTCTTAAAAAATGTAAGTTTTTTAGTGTGCATCAATGCCAATAAGCATTTTGGGTTCCTGAAAGAACCTTTTAGTTAACAATTCTTAACTAACAATTCTTTATTCTTACAATCTTAAAAATAAGGGTTACAAAAGGGGGTTTTCGCAGTGATGCCATAAAAAAAACTTTTTTTTTTGGTTCGCCAAAGAACCTTTCAGTTCCTAAAATAATTATTTTGTTAGTTTTTAATTAAAAAAAATCCAAAGAACCGTTTTTCACTATAAAGAACCTTTTTTGGAATGGAAAGGTTCCATGGATGTTCTTCATGAAACCACAGATGTCAATAAAGAACGTTTATTTTTAAGAGTGTATGAAATCAAAATAGGAGTTCTGGGACTTTTATTCTGTTAGCAATTATATCATCTTTATAAAAAGGAGCAAACCCTTTGTTCCAACCCAACTTCGTGTTTCAATAGGAAATGTGTCAACATAAAATTTTGCATCGTCTTGAAGACCTTTCATCTGCACAATTAGAGTTCTCATTCATGATTACGTAGCTTATTACATAAAATAACATAATAGAGCGCTGCAGCCGTGACGTCAAAACCCAGAAGACTAATTCGCCATGGGTTTCCATGATTTTTTTCCTATGGGGTTTTTAAATGAGGTTTTTTAAAATATATGAGTACAAGGTCTGTGGTAAATATTAATTGACGGTACTCGGATGTTTTGCTGTACAACATAAATTACACACAAATACTAAAAACACAAATTGTAAAACAGTTATGTTTATTTTTTTTTTAAATGTAACTACATAACATTTGGAGTGTGTGCAGTTTACCTTACTGATCAAAATGTCAAATACCATCAAGCAATGTTTACCACAGACTTTATTTTACTCATGTATTGAATAATAAAAATGATAAAAACCTCACAGGAAAATTACGTCATTGCTACAGCACTCTATAACTAACTCACCACTTCATTACATTAAATATGCAACCTCAGCATGCAGTGTAAGATGATTTCTCCAAGGATGCAGATTTCCAGTGTTCCTCTGCTGTATTCTACATCAGATCCCATTAGAATCAGGCTCGGGTCAGGCTTTATAATTGACCAATTCTTTGGGGTGATCGATCACTCCTGATCACTTCAGCAGCAGCTATTGACATTCAGTGTCTGTGCATTGCTTTCAAAGATAAAAGATATAGTGTTTGCCTTACAAGAGTGGTTGAAATTTTAGATATTTAAGATAAGAAATGTAAGATTTTGATCATTTAAACATACTAAAATCACAAATGGCTACTTAGAAAAGTATAAGATAATCAGTTTTTGGAATTTAAAGGGGTCATATGATGCAATTAAAATTTTTCCTTTCTCTTTGGAGTGTTACAAGCTCTTGGTGCATAACGAAGATCTGTAAAGTTGCAAAGACTAAAGTCTCAAATCCAAAGAGATATTCTTTATAAAAGTTAAGAGTCAACCACACCTACCTAAAACGGCTCATTCTAACATGCCCCCACGTGTCTACGTCACTATCTGGGAAGATTTGCAAAACGCTGCCCAAACTTTCACACAAAGAAAGAAGGCGTAACTTTTATTCTCGCTGCGCCATGTCGTGAAGGCGCTGTGCGATTCATTGTGAAAGCAAAACTACTTTGTTTGGTCTTCCAAAAGAGGACGATATCTGCTTCGTCATGCCTAGAGCTGATCCATGCTGGTCGCTGAGGAAATACAACAACTTCGCGCTGTGAATCGCCGGATCGGCTTTCACCGTGGATGAAGCGGAGTCCAGCCCGGGGTCGTCACATGTGGTTGCCACAAGCCTCCTTCGTCGAATCCGCCAGCCAGGTCGATCTCAAGCCCGCCGCCTCTGCTCACTCAAGCCCTCCGGCCGTTCGTCACTCTAGCCCCCGGCCTCCGCTCACTCAAGGCCACCGTGTGTGACGCTGTGTTTCGTTGTGAAAGCGAAACTACTTTGTTTGGCCTTCTAAAAATGGACACGACTAGAAATCAGTGGTTAAGTTGTATTTACAACACTGTTCAAGAACAGTTCAACCTAAATATTCAGATGTGTGCACCGGTATTTAATCGGTCCCGGGGCTAAATTACTCATTTTGTCACATATTGACCAAATGTACACATGCAATCTGTTTTTTGTCTTCTTAAAATGCAATTTGCACTTCCAGGTTGGGTAAAGTTGCTTTGTATATATTTAAACTAAAAAGTAAAAAGTTCCTTTTAGATGAGAACAAAGAAAAGCAGGACAACACAGAAACAAGATCACTGTAATACATCCAGCTACAGACGGACTGTCTTATTGTGTCAGCCGAATCAATACAGCACCTTAACAAGCATTTCAAGTGAAGGCAGAGAGACAGTCTCTAGCAACTTACAGTCAGAAAAGCTGTCAGTCTGCCAGATATATCAATATTAAAAGTCATTTTCTGTGACTCGGCAGAATACCTGGCATTGGGCTTCCTCCAGATCCCTTCCAGCACTTTTAATTCATTATTAATATATTCTGGTAATCATCACCAAACAGCTGTCATCACTATCAGGATAGACTAATTTTTCATGCATTTAACCCTTAATTCGATTAAATCACCATTTGGCAAATTGTTAAGTATTAGTATTGAATAAAGCAGTATATCTATAACTATTTAAGCAGTGGATGAGACAACTAAAAGATACTGTTCATAATCATGGGACAGGTTGAATGTGAAAAGACTTGCACTATACTGAGCATCTATTAATAATAAAAATACATTCACTTCTGAGTAAATCATTCATAAAGTTTACTTGTACACTGTAAAATGATTTTTCAAGTATGTCTTCCAATAAGATACTATTTCCCTCTTCTACATCAAATTTTACAATTTAATGTGTTACTTGCAGTTTCTATGTAATATTTGTGAAATTTACTAGCAATTTCTGAGGGTGAAAATGTTTCAAAGTATTTTTTTTCAATGTATAAACCTAAATAAATTTAGTGAGTTTTATTCTTAAAACAAGAAAAAAATTAGGGGAAAGAAAAAAAACTACGTATTCAAAATATATGCTCTGAAACCTTAATGTCTCAAGGATTTGTGCTTAATAAATAGCCTATATCTTGAGATATTTTACAGAAAAAACATCATAAATAAAAAAACAGATTATGATCAATGGCACCTAAATGAAATGCCTGACTATGCTAAAATTAATTAAGTGATAACAACCTGTCACAAACACAGAAGACATGTCTTGCATCAACACATGACCCCAATCAACACAAGATTTTAATGAGGAAAAGTATTTCTTTCCAAGTCGATGATCAAACACTATATCAGACCGCCTTAAACGAACCCCTCAGCAGTACTCAAGCCTTCACAGCATGTCCTTTTTTCTTTGTAAAGGAGTTACATGAAAAAAATCCTCCGTGGCACAAATTATGTACACAACACATTCTAATGCACGGTATTCATAAAATAAGACCAGCAAAGCAATGCATGACAGGCTTTGCCATCCGTGGTCTTTGTTGTCGAACACTCCCACACATTCAGACACACAGGTTCACAAACTGCAGAGATACACAGCATATTCCTCACAAGCACAGCAGATACACCACAATCAATAAACGCAAAACAGAAGCATATAGGGTAAGAGCAAACAAAAACTGTCAGATCACACATAAATCCTATCAGGTTTTGCCTGAATTAGCTGGAACAAAACTTCCTCATGCTGAAGCAGTAAATAACTGCAGTCCTGAGTGCAAAGAGAAGAACTTATATCAGACTATTAAATTAATCTGAAACAAACATTTTATTATAATGAAACCTTCAGGTTATTCGGATTAAAAATAGTGATAATTATTTAAAATATTTTTATATTGTATTTTTATTTAATTATCTGTCCACAATGTGTTATTTTAGGGATTGGGACATATTTATTTGCATAATTAATCATAAATATAATAACTCTATATACCTTCATATACACTTGTATATTTAAAATGTAGGTTCAAAACCCTTCAGGTTATTTGATTAAAATGAGTGATATTAATTTAAATATTGTATATATTTAAATTAATTTGTATATTTGTATTTTTTATTTAATCATTTGTTCACAGTGGGTTTGTGTTTGGGGCTGGAATACATTTCCCAAAAAATTATTTATTGTAAATATTAAATAATTCATTATATAATATAATAAGTGAATAATGATATAATAATTCAGTAAATTATTATGATTTATCAAATAATTGAATACTAATAAATACTATAATAATAACTAATATATATAGATATATATATATATATAATTTTGTATTTGTATATGTAAACAATACATAAATTATGTTTATATATATATAAACAATATTTGACAGTGATTTAATGAAGTATTCAATATATAACTTTTTTGTTTGATGTATTTTATATATATAATATACATTTATTCACTTAAGACTGCTGAATATTGTTTTATACATATATATATATACACAATTTATACATAATAACTAATATATATATATATATATATATATATATATATATATATATATATATATATATATATATATATATATATATATGTGTGTGTGTGTGTGTGTGTGTGTGTTTATATTTTCATTCATTTTAATTTAAATTTAAAATATAAGACCATTACATAAAGGGTTTTTAACAGATGCAAAGAAAACATCTTGACAAGTAACCCATTCATCAAGGTCAGCACAGCCACTACATGTATTTGTTTTGATGTATTGCTGATTTGCTGCAACAAGCCTGTATATTTCAGAAATATGAGCCACTGCCCAAATTACCTTCACGCAATTTGACATAATTTGTAGACACACTGGGAAAACTACGGCAGGATACTCAAGGACAGGACAACATGACTAAATGTGCTGCAATGCATGGAGAAGAGCCTGTCTCTCCTTGAAACAGCTGACACATCAATTTATATTTGGTAAATGATGGGGAAAATGTGTTTGCCTCCTCCTAATTGCCAGTAGCCTGGGATTAATTGACATGATTAAGGAGATTAGGAAGGAGAAGATGGATAGCAAAGGTCAAAATAGAGTTAAGAGATGCCTGCAGGTTGTTTGAGCTGCTCTGCCTCAACTTATATGTATATAACGCTAGCTTGCACCAAAGTATTTTAGATGGCATTGCAAATGCGGATGCATCACAAATATCAAACCCAAATGTCAAAATTTCCAAGATGAAAAACTTTGGAAAATGAGGAAATGCAGCGAACTTTACCTGCATTGAGAGTACCGGTAATAAATCTGAAGAGGTACTGAGCAAACTTCAGTATCTCCCTCTTGCATCTCTTCCTGCAACTGCTCATGCTGGGGTTTCTCTCTCTCTCTTTTCCCACTGTTTAATCCTCAAAGGGTTTGATGACAGAGGAGAACTTCCTCCCCGTGGCCGCACTCCTGCCCGAACCTGCTCTGCTCGTGCAACTGTGAGTGTCGGCTCATATGGAGCTGCGCGGGCTCCTCGCTGGAGATCCTCTCTGCGCGAGGGGGGTCACTCACTGCCGACGGGTCATAAATATTTCCTCTGGAGCACTCGTGTGTCCCGGAGGTGCTGAGCGCTCCCTTCTAAGCCGTCTTCACACTCTTTCTGCCACACAGAGAGTTGTAGTAGAGCGGCTGCTTGTGAGTCTCAGCCCCATCTGTGGCTGTTTCAACCTCCACGAGCGTTGCTAGGAAGGCGGTGCCAGCATGGCCCCGGAGCGAGAGCACGAGAGAGGGAGAGCGAGCAGGAGGAGGGAGGTGAAAAAAGAGAAGGAGAGTCCACGAATCAGCATTGACAGGTGATTATGGGACTGTCATGTTGCCAGTTACGATGCTCCAACACTTCTGAGACGCTCTGGGTGAGGCATCGCTGAGAGCCACGAGATTGAGAGCGAAATGGAGAAAGGGAGGGACATAAAGGTTAAAGATAAGAGAGACTATGGAGACAGCTCAGCCTCTTGAATGAGAGAAAGTGAATAGGACAGAGATATGGAGAAGGAAGATAAAGGTGAAGGTGTGAGAAAGCAAGTGAAAAGAGATCCGGACAGAAAGACACAGGCAGAGGGAATGAGGTGTGAAAAGCAAGGCAAAGAAAAGGCTGAAGGCAATATAAATAGACACATGGAGAGAGTGAGGTTAAAACTGAAGTGACACACCTTGACGTTTCAGAACGGCAGGTGTTCAGATGCTGGAAATGATGGTGGAGTTCATAAGGTCAGTCTTGATGACTCACTGCCTCAGCTCCTTATTTTACAAAGACTGGGACTCGTCCACAAAAACTGGCTTAAGTCATATTTTACCCCGAAATCAAAGTAAAAATGAAGGTTGATATATAGTAAACATTCAAGGCAGTATAACAAATATATTACTACTTTATAGTGCATGCATACTGTGTAATGAGAATTAGATTTAATGCATTATGGCATTGAGAAATGTTTTGTCACAAAGAACAAAAGCTGAAATAGTTCACCCAAAACAGAGCTATTATTGTTAACTTAAACTAAAACAAAAATTAAACTTTTTTTTTTCATTACCTGAAATAAAGCTGAAATAAATTATAAATATTAGACGGGAAAAAAATGTACTTGTTCATATTTTCTTTCAGCTACATTTCTAATGTTTAAGTTAAAGTATTAACATTACTAAATTAAAGCTAAATATATTTAAAGAAAAATCATAACAAAATGATAAAAATATGCCCGAAAATTACAATAAAAATGGAAAATAGAGACATAGAAGTTCATTCAAAATATAAATAAATACTATACTAGCATATAAACAATACTAAAATAAGACTCAAAAGTGAAAAATGCAACCTGGTCTCATAAAAATACGTACCTCTGGGTACTTTTCTGCAACAGCGTTTTTACGTACCTTACAGCACGTTTCGCCGCAGTTTCAAAGAGAAATGTCCACTGAGTGGCGCTAAAACACGGTTTCAATACGGGAACCCTGGCACGTTTTTATTACGTTGATATAGATACGTATTGCTGTGTTTTTATTACGTTGCTGCAGGTATGTATTGCGGCGGTTCAGAATTCAAATATCCGGCGACTGTCGCTAAAAGTTAATGCTCTGTCGTGTTGGAAATATGCCCTACACCAAACCCAACCCTAAACCTACCCGATAGTGTTAACAAATGCAAAACTGATATAAAAATGCATTTGTTGATGCAACCGTGTCATTTGAACTTCCTTATATGCAGATTTGAACTGTTTTGTCGAACCGTAGTTAGACGGGATTCGAACCGGAACTCCTCACCTCTCAAGTACGTCTCCGTACTCCGTGAGCTACTGAACAAAGTAGTGCTCAATAGAAGAAAGAAACTCATACAGGTTTGGAACAACTTGAGGGTGAGTAAACGATGACAGAATTTAAATTTTTAGGTGAACTATCCCTTTAAGCAAAAATCAATTCATATTCCTTTCTTTTGATTTTGGGGTAAAATGTAACCATTTGACCCGGGTTTTCTGGGGTTCACCCAAATAAATGATGTTGTTTAAAGTTGTTTATATCACATAATTTCTTCCACTTCAATTATTATGCAATGCCAAACCTCACACATTCTCAACTATCTATCCATCAAAGCCTCAATTCAGATCCCTGATCAGTTACTGGGGAAGAAAAAATGTCCATCACCATGTGACAATCTTTTTATGTGTGAAACACTTTCATTAAATTCCAGCAGAACCTGCGGGTCATTATAGCAGCTCTAGGCAGAGACAAACCATTCATATGACAGATGAAACAGTTTGTATTGTATATGAAAGAAGAGTTGATTCCCATTGGTCATCGGTGGTTCAGACAGGCCTATTTCAGGAAGAGCACTCCAAACCAAGAGCTTTTTTCCACAAGTGATATTCTCACAGAAGATTTAGACCCCTCACTGTCCCCGGTGCTCTCAAATAGGAACGCTGTTTCCACAAAGAGGCGTGTTGTTCTGAAAGGAGCTTGGGGTTGTTGTGACAAGAGAGAAAAATGTGGGTGAATGCGAAGAGAACAGATTTTCCATACAGATTAAGCTACAGTGTGTGCGCACTGCACAGTCATAGAGCTGCTCCACAGCTACACGTTTGATATGACCTTATAAGTAGCACAGCAATAATTCACGAACTCAAATTAATTTCATGTTCCAAATCTAAGGAGACAAGTGGCATTTTACTATCAAGCATTACTAGGTGCTTTGAAAGGTCATAGCAATGAAGCAGCTTAATTAGATTTGTGTGTACTGGACACTTTTACATACTCTTAAAAAGAGCTCTTATTATGGAAATGAAAGAATATACTTAAGTGTGATAAGCTAACTGAATGTGATGTTTACAGACACTTAACTGCTTGTTTCTTGCAACTAAATACAACTATATTATAGATTAAATTAATATTATATGCAATTAGCTGAACTTTAAAGTGCCTTCTGATGCACTTAAGTAGGACTTTATACATCTTTATAAATAATTTCAGTAATTACGTCTATTGTCTTTGAAATATGGTTAAAGTGTACTGACAAGCATTTATGGTAAATTAAAATTGAAACTTGCATGGCATGTACTTAAATATATTTGTAATTATATGTATTTGTAATTTTGTAATGATGAAGTTTCAATTTTGTATATTTAAAAATGCATTAAATATAATACTGAAATATATAGTTAATTATAATCAACTACTTTACATGTACTTTAGTATGCAAGTCAACACATTAAAGATTAAAAAATAATAAAACATAATTAGATTAATTTTATTTGACATTAATACATAGCGTGCTTTTTAAAAGTGTACTTAAGTGCAAGGGTGTAGTTTTGGTTTAAACATTGGGGGGTTGAAGTGTGAACTGATTTAAGGGAATCCCGGGTCATGCTCCCTCATAAGGTTTATTTATTTGTTTGTTTGCAACGTTACTTGTTAACATTTACATTATATAGGCACTTATATGCTATAGTTTGACAGAATGTTCTAATTCAACATGCCATAGGAAGTCAATCTAACTTAACATTTTCTTATAATGATATTGTTTAACAATTCATCAGGCTTTTAATTTAATTAACTGTAGCATGTATCATAATAAGGCTAGCCTATTCATCATTACCAGGTCAATAATGACTTTTTAAAATAATCTATATAGCATCTATTATGAAAAACAACAGCCTGCACATTTAGAAACAATATCTGTCTACAACACGCCACAGTTGCAATATAAATCTATAGGGAAAAATCTATTCCCTTAACACAGTGGTTCTCAATTCCAGTCCTCGTGCACCACCACTCTGGATATTTTACTCTATAAGTTGCTGTAGTAACAAACACAAGTTTCAAGCGCATATAAGATAAACCACATGTTTTTTTTTTCAGTGTTGCTTTTTATTTTGTGGATATTTGAGCTAACAGTTTGCTTTGTACATTCAGTTTAACAACATTTAGGTTAACATTAAAGACCGTCCACGGCGACTCGTATAGTTTTCCATAAAATCACATTATATTTTTGCCAAATTATTGTTAATGCACATAATGACTTCATCCTAGGCTGGAAGATTGTGTATTGTACATCTTTCAGCACAAGCTTTGTCTTAAACACTTCAAACTCATCGACGCAACTTTGTTAATTCCTGAAGCGAACTTTTATATCAACTCTTTTGGACTGCTGTCTTGAACTGGGTGCAATACCTGTGAGTTGTCCTAGACGCGGCGCAGCGCTGCGCTTCTCCTCCGGTGTGTGAGTGTGACTACCTTATGTTCTTACTCCTCCCATGTATTAAATGTGCGTCCTTGAAAGCGTTATAGTTTTCTAACGTATTTACTTTAACTTCTTAGGTAATATCAATGGTAATGCATCTGAAATTACAAAAACATATATATATATATATATTTAATTGTTTAATAAAAATTATTGCATGTGACAATTTGGTAGTCGCTGGGTATTAGGGTGGACCTTATTGGTGGGGGGGGGTATTTTTTATTGGAAATGTTAACCTCACACGCCCTAATTTGTTACTCCACTAGTAATGTATGCAAAATACCATCCAGATAATTTGTCATTTAGGGTATGCTCAAATAATCTATCTTTGTATCAACTGGTACTTCAAGATCTGATTGGTGATATTAGCGAAGGATTCGTTCACTGATAAACTTTTGACTGTTTCTGATATCAGATGGCCATTTTGCTTAACCAGGATGAAGTGTACTTGCTTGGAAGCAAGAAGGAGTCTTTATCAGGTTACTAGCTTACATCCATTAGTGATGTTCTTTAAGTATATCTGCACCAAATGGGAAAAAAGGGTACGGTGAAGCATAAAGCAGCAGTGCAGAGAATGAAGGAGGTTTTTAAAATAATCTATATAGCATCTATTATGAAAAACAACAGCCTGCACATTTAGAAACAATATCTGTCTACAACACGCCACAGTTGCAATATAAATCTATAGGGAAAAATCTATTCCCTTAACACAGTGGTTCTCAATTCCAGTCCTCGTGCACCACCACTCTGGATATTTTACTCTATAAGTTGCTGTAGTAACAAACACAAGTTTCAAGCGCATATAAGATAAACCACATGTTTTTTTTTTCAGTGTTGCTTTTTATTTTGTGGATATTTGAGCTAACAGTTTGCTTTGTACATTCAGTTTAACAACATTTAGGTTAACATTAAAGACCGTCCACGGCGACTCGTATAGTTTTCCATAAAATCACATTATATTTTTGCCAAATTATTGTTAATGCACATAATGACTTCATCCTAGGCTGGAAGATTGTGTATTGTACATCTTTCAGCACAAGCTTTGTCTTAAACACTTCAAACTCATCGACGCAACTTTGTTAATTCCTGAAGCGAACTTTTATATCAACTCTTTTGGACTGCTGTCTTGAACTGGGTGCAATACCTGTGAGTTGTCCTAGACGCGGCGCAGCGCTGCGCTTCTCCTCCGGTGTGTGAGTGTGACTACCTTATGTTCTTACTCCTCCCATGTATTAAATGTGCGTCCTTGAAAGCGTTATAGTTTTCTAACGTATTTACTTTAACTTCTTAGGTAATATCAATGGTAATGCATCCGAAATTACAAAAACACATATATATATATATTTAATTGTTTAATAAAAATTATTGCATGTGACAATTTGGTAGTCGCTGGGTATTAGGGTGGACCTTATTGGTGGGGGGGGGTATTCTTTATTGGAAATGTTAACCTCACACGCCCTAATTTGTTACTCCACTAGTAATGTATGCAAAATACCATCCAGATAATTTGTCATTTAGGGTATGCTCAAATAATCTATCTTTGTATCAACTGGTACTTCAAGATCTGATTGGTGATATTAGCGAAGGATTCGTTCACTGATAAACTTTTGACTGTTTCTGATATCAGATGGCCATTTTGCTTAACCAGGATGAAGTGTACTTGCTTGGAAGCAAGAAGGAGTCTTTATCAGGTTACTAGCTTACATCCATTAGTGATGTTCTTTAAGTATATCTGCACCAAATGGGAAAAAAGGGTACGGTGAAGCATAAAGCAGCAGTGCAGAGAATGAAGGAGGTCCAAGACTTTTGGGAAAAGTCCCACATTACCATATGGCCTTTTCAACGCCTTTTATAAAAATGGGAGGCCTTGAAGAAGAACAAGGGACGAAGGAGCGAAACACAACAGAAGAACGAAGAAGAATTCAAGGAGGCCTTGATCGATCAACTCTGGTATCTCAGTGAGGAATTGGTCGCACTGGCCCTGTTTGATCCAGATGTCATGGTGGAGGAAAAGAAGGCAATGGTTTCTGCAAAGGAGACTGAAGTGGACGAGGAGCCAGAGAAAAGAGTGCACGTTGAGCAACTTCGTCACTTGCAACTTCTTTGTTATTCTTGATCTCCGCCAGAACTTCCTAAATGAAGATCCTGGTAACTGGGCAAACAATGCAACCTACATCGCAGTTGAGGATATTGCCAAAAGCCTGACGGTGACCAATGACACGGCAGAAAAAGGTGTTGTGCAACTTGCGCTTA
>NW_015506799.1:94990-117218 GCF_001515645.1 Sinocyclocheilus grahami
GGGGGGGGTATTTTTTATTGGAAATGTTAACCTCACACGCCCTAATTTGTTACTCCACTAGTAATGTATGCAAAATACCATCCAGATAATTTGTCATTTAGGGTATGCTCAAATAATCTATCTTTGTATCAACTGGTACTTCAAGATCTGATTGGTGATATTAGCGAAGGATTCGTTCACTGATAAACTTTTGACTGTTTCTGATATCAGATGGCCATTTTGCTTAACCAGGATGAAGTGTACTTGCTTGGAAGCAAGAAGGAGTCTTTATCAGGTTACTAGCTTACGTCCATTAGTGATGTTCTTTAAGTATATCTGCACCAAATGGGAAAAAAGGGTACGGTGAAGCATAAAGCAGCAGTGCAGAGAATGAAGGAGGTCCAAGACTTTTGGGAAAAGTCCCACATTACCATATGGCCTTTTCAACGCCTTTTATAAAAATGGGAGGCCTTGAAGAAGAACAATGGACGAAGGAGCGAAACACAACAGAAGAACGAAGAAGAATTCAAGGAGGCCTTGATCGATCAACTCTGGTATCTCAGTGAGGAATTGGTCGCACTGGCCCTGTTTGATCCAGATGTCATGGTGGAGGAAAAGAAGGCAATGGTTTCTGCAAAGGAGACTGAAGTGGACGAGGAGCCAGAGAAAAGAGTGCACGTTGAGCAACTTCGTCACTTGCAACTTCTTTGTTATTCTTGATCTCCGCCAGAACTTCCTAAATGAAGATCCTGGTAACTGGGCAAACAATGCAACCTACATCGCAGTTGAGGATATTGCCAAAAGCCTGACGGTGACCAATGACACGGCAGAAAAAGGTGTTGTGCAACTTGCGCTTACTCCTCTTAGACTGAAGAACAAATGCAGTTCATTATGCAGATTGTCATAGAGCACCGAAATCTGTCTCCAGATGCCCAAAAGAGTACTGTGGTTGAAGGACTTGTCGGATCGTCATAAATCTAGAATCTAGAACAGATCTCAATTTTGTTCTAAGTTCACTTTCTTCACTAGTACAGTAATTTCAATTTTTAACCTTCTGCTTTCGCGTCTGCAAGAACTTTGTTGCTGTAGGACATGTGAAAGTAAATTTTTTGCTGCGGCGCCTGGGGAGCAGTTGGGGGTTTGGTGTCTTGCTCAAGGGCACCTCAGTTGTGGGAACTGAAGGTGGAAGAGAGGACTGTTCATTCACTCCACTCACCTACATTTCCTACTGGTACTGAGACACGAACCCGTGACCTTTGGGTTAACAAGTGCCCCATGTCAGACTGTCACCACGATGTAGATCAGATTGTAGTTTTTCAAGAATCAGTTCTCTAATCGTTATCGTTGTAATTTAACATTTTGAGACTAACAACACTGTTCTGTGTTCTCATTTTTTACCTAATTTACCATTTACTAATGGTTTTGTATAATTATTAATTATGTGCTGTTGTGGTCAATACAACGGAATTTCAATGTTCTTGAGCACACCCCAAACGTAGTCCAATCTCAGCAAAATTTGGTTTGTTTCCATTTCTCATGAAGAGGAGTTGACTGGGCAGGTGAGAGCAAAAGATTTCAGAAGTCCAAAAATAACATGCCCCTACCTAATTCTACACCCTTGGCTCATGCAAATCTCACACTTTTCGTGCTTCAGTCGTATTGTGCTGATAACTGGTCTGTTTGGTTCATAGTGAAGTTAGCGCTTATAAAACCACAGAAGGCATGATTTAAATAATTAATAGGTTGAGTCTAGGTTTCCATTAACCATGGTATAAATATTGGGGGGGGGGGGTGGGGGTTATAATTACCAAAATTTTATGAATTTTTATAAACCCAAAATGGTGGTCACACCAGATACTGACTGGTTTTCGGACCCCCCGGACCCCCAATACAGTAAAACTGCACATTTTAGAGTGGCCTTTTATTGTGGCCAGCCTAAGGCACACCTGTGCAATAATCATGCTGTCTAATCCGCATCTTGATATGCCACACCTGTGAGGTGGATGGATTATCTCAGCAAAGGAGAAGTGCTCACTAAAACAGATTTAGACAGATTTGTGAACAATATTTGAGAGAAATAGGCCTTTTGTGTACATAGAAAAAGATTTAGATATTTGAGTTCAGCTCATGAAAAATGGGGGCAAAAACAAGTGCTGCGTTTATAATTTTGTTCAGTGTATTTTAAAACACAATTATACTTATTCGTATGTATTTTATTAAATATTAATAAAAAAAATTAAATATTAAAACGCATAATCAGCAGCAAATTTCACATGCTATATCATGGTCTAATGCAATATAAGGTGAGTTACAAGAAGCCAAGACAAGCATCACTATTTCTAATAATTAAGGTCAATAATTTGAACAAAACCTTTAAAGTATTAAACTTTTAAATTGTCTTGCATTGTTTGTGCATTATATTGACATGTATAATGCCTCAAATTGTGAACTTATTTGAGGGGGGCATGAAAAATTATCTAAATAAATGGTTAAAGTTATGATTTCCAAAGTGAACAAATTCAAAGCTAGAAACCATCATAGAAGCTTGATGGGCTCTTACGACTTGGGTGAGTCAGACATAACCTAGCAACATCATATAAACCTTAACAATTGCATAGCCACACCCTACTGTTATTAGAGGTGATTTTTACACAGGCAACCACCACCATTCACATTTACTTCAGAAGATGTAAAAATCTGCAATCAATCATTCAGGACATGATTTAAGAGACTGCAATGTGTATTTTAGGGTATTAGGAACAGCTTTAAAATGCATGACATGTACGGGCTTTACAGAAAGTGTTACCGAAAATTTCTCAGTCCATCAGTTGAGCGTTATTTTTAGCCTGTATCAGTATCTGTTTGGGGTGGAGCTGTCTAATTCAGAACAGACCTCAACGAGCAACTGCAAATGTTCCTCATTACCAATTAGCAGCTGCTACGCAACTCCCCTGAAACAATCAATCTGCATTCAATTCAAACCCAGGCAGCTGCTGAGGAGCCGCACACACAGCTTGAGTGATAGACTTGCTGGATATATGAAGAGTATTTGCCGGTTACTGGCGTGTGTGAAAACCAGCTTCCGCACCTCTTTGAATTCATCCTGCCGCACTGCTGAAAGCAGACATACACTCCATATCTCAAAAAGAACTGATGTCATGACATATCCAAGACAAAATAAAGCACTGCCACCAATACCTATAACTCTCACTAATATATATATTTTTTCATAATTCAGGTGCAGCAAACATAAGATTTAACTGAAATAGGCGAACAAAGAAGTTGTATTCTGGTATTGTAAACAGTCGGCTCTGTAAATACAAAACAAATCAGAAAACTCACCAAATATGCACTGCTTTTTACGTGTCTGCGGAAACTAATATGTTTTTGGAGAGAATATGTTTGGAGGGATCATGACCGTCTAATTCAGTGGTTAGTGGTAGTTAGCAAAAGGGCTAAAATCACCTAAAACCAGATTACTTTCAATGTTTATGGTTTAAATAATCCAACAGTGCAATACCCTTGTGAAACAGTTCACTTAGTTGTACTGACTGTGCACAGTAATTGACATTTTAAAAGTATACTTAAGTACCGATTTAAGTCAGTACTTGCAGATAATATAATACTAATAATCAAATAAAAGGTCACTTAAAGGTAAGGTAGGTAATTTCGGAGAGGCTAGCAATAGCAAGCTAGCTTTGAAAGCATAAGATCCCACCTTCCCTGCAAATCACTCTCCAAAGCCACACCTCCTCCAAATCACATGAACGCGCACAGGCAGACCAGAGGTTAAACAGCGACACGATGAGAGACGGCGTAGAAGGAAACGCTGTCAGATTATCTCATGTCTCATTCACCGGTGAGAAAACATTACATTACAAAGCACATAATATTACAATAATAACGCCTTCCAGTCTCGCTCATGTCTGTGCAAACTCGTAGCACTCGGGACAAGGGATAGGGCTGGATAAACATTTATTGTCCAGTGCCTTCCACAGATGATATAAATGCATATAAATACATTTAGACCACTTTACTTAGTGATTGCCATCGGGATGTGAAGAGATTTTCAAGCAGCATAACAAAAATGCTTTCAAACCAAATTACCTAGCCTGATTTTTAAGTGTACTTAGAGTACACTTTTATTACTGTGTTTCTTAACACACTTCACACACTTAAGTGTGTTTTGTAATAATGCCAATTTAAAGGTCTTATTTTTAAGTACATTTTAAATCATTGTTTAGTATTTTGTTGTGCTGTAAAGTACACTAAATGTGCTTTAGTATGTTAGTAAACAAATCAAAATCAAAGTATGTGGTTATAATTAATAATAAAATTACAGAGGGACTTAAAATTAAAGAGGTACTTAAGTCCTACCTAAATGGGTCAAAAAGCACTCTAACTAATTGCATTTAATATAAATGTAAATGTACATTTTCATTTATTTGTAATTAACATCCAATGAAGTGTCCAAAAACAACCAGTTTGCACTTAAATATTTTCTTTTAAACTATATTACTTCAAGATAAGTGCCCTTTTTATTATGTTTTATGTTAAAAGTGTACTTATTTTTTACAAGGGTAATCAAATATTTTTTCCTGTTACGTACACACAAACACACACACACACACACACACACACACACACACACTGGGCATCATGTATATATATATATATATAAGGGCTATACGATATTGGATTTTTGCCGATATTCGATATGCCAATAATTTTCAACTCATTTTGGCTGATAGCCGATACCGATATATAATTATTTTTTATTTTGGTTAGTTTTTTAACAATAACTTATTTATTAGAATTAAATAAACAATAATAAAGTTGTTTTATAATGACAGTACACTGAAGATTTTAAAATAACTATAAATAAACTATATATTAATCACTGCATTTTTTCCCCCCGGAAAGATGCAGTGGTAACCTTAACATTTAATTTTATGATTTAACATTTGTAAATGGTCTAGAACAAAAGAGTTGTAAAAATTCAGAAAATCTTTTAGAGCTCATAATTTGTTTAAAAAATATAACATATTACACATTCATGAATAAAATAATATATATAAAATTGTGTCATGTTTGTGATTTAAATTTTTTTGTTCATGTAAGCCTTTGACCTTAAATCAAAACATACTCATGATTTTATGCCATCAATTACTGCTTTATTTAATCAGAAACACAGCCTAAATATTATTTGTGTATTTTGCTTTCATTTTATTAGAAGTAGGCCAACAGAGCCCCCTATGGAATTAAAACACCTTAACGAGCGGGCATTAGGACCCGGGGGAGGCTGCCGCTGCACATACTATTACTGTTTACTCTATCATACACCGAGCGTGTCATTCTGTATGTGCATTTTCAGTTTAAATGCAGCGATCCAAAACAGTGAATCTAATCATGATTCAGGCAAAACTTTGCTTCAAGAATGAGCCACAATGCTGACTTAATCTAATCGCTAGCACACCCTGAGCTATTCCTCTTATTGGCAAGACATATCGGTATAATTTTTCATATCGGGCCGATGCCGATATTTACATTTAAAGCCATTATCGGCCGATTCCGATATTGGTCCGATAATATCGTGCATCCCTAATATATATATATATTTAGCAGTTAGTGACTGTACGCATAAATGACAATCCAGAATGGCCATTATATTTTCTGAGCTTCATTTCTCATCACTGTCATGGAAGTGTTCTTACAAACAGTCTGCTGCGTCCCAAGTTGCAACTGCAATTCCTCAGCATTGACCCTGCAGACAGGCGACCCGACTCATGCATCACCTTAATGGCTTCCCCATGCAGCTCAACTCATGTTTGGTATAATCCACATGATGGAATTCAACAGCCTTATACAGTAAGGGACATGAGGGCCTGCTGTATTTACATTGAGCTGGCGTCTGTGACAAGACTCTGATGATGCAGAAGAGCAAAGATGCCAACACAACAATGGACAGGCGTGTACCTCATCACATTCGGACATCAAATCAGTGGTCAGCCTATTCCCATCAACACACACACTTTTATATTCAGTTACACAAAGAGAAAGAGAGAGAGACAAATGAATCCTAAAATTAAAACAGGTGTTGCTTCTTTGGCAGGTCTGTGAAAGTGCTTCTTTATCATTTTTACTGGGCCTTAGTGCATGCATATTAGTGCTCTAAAAAGGCAAACACAGTAATTATGCCAAAACTGAAAATGAAGAAAATTATTTCAAAGTTTTTGATTGATTTGACACAAATTTTTACACATTTTCTCTGAATCACAGCATAGTTGATCCAAACCACCTGCAAAGGACAGAAGATACTCTAAGACAGGGTTGCCCAATCTAATTAAATCACAAAAAAAATGTATAATTAAAACAATTTTAAAATAAAGTGTACACTGTAAAAATGATTTTTCAATGTAAATACAGATTACTGGAGTATGTTTTGCAAGAAAATAGTATTTCAGCCTTTCTACATCAGAACGTCACGTTTAATACAATGTTACTTGTAACTATTTGCAAAATTTACCAGCGATTTCTGAGTAAATCATACCCAATTTTTTAGTGCACTAAAAAGATTTTGTTTATCTGCATGTTGTGCGACGACCAACATCAGAGAACCATGAACATGCAAATGCGTTGTTCAATTGTTGTATTATTAAATTAAAAACTTTGGCACTTGTTGGCACTTATTGTTTGAATTCTGTGATAGAATGGACAGAATTTGAGAGCTGAAACTTTGTTTCTCATCACAAGCAACAAAGCTCTTTGCGATTGGATGGGAGGTGCGCCAAAAACAATGTTTGGTGAAGGGAAATACTGTGGACCTGGCAACCCGGGCTTGGACTACGGGTGATTTAAACGGTCAAATAGAACCTGTGTTAACTGCGTTATTAGTTGTTCTTGTTGTTTTTTTTTAAGTGAGACTTCGTTAATGCATTGTTGTTAACTTTGACAGCCCTAAACTCTACACAAGAGAGTGTGTCGAGTTTAGGGATAGAAGAAATTCTTCTCACACGAGTTGCAGGCTGACACGTTTTTCAGCCCCCTTTCGGCTCTGATCATCATCTGTTTTTAAACAATCATCCCTAATTCTTACACTCTGACTTGTGTGTCCAAATACTTTGAAGGGCCATATTCAAAAATGGGAGGTCTAAAAATAGTAAATTATTTCCAATTTAGCAGATAAAAATGATGCTGATGATAAGGAGAATCAGTCACACAAAGGCCAAGCTCAACAGCAGTGCAGAGACAGATTTCACATTTCCTCTCTGTGATGTGTGTCACTACGATGTCTCCAGACACAGTCACAGGCGCAGGGCTAATGGCGTTCTCATCTCCTGCATGTCCTTCATTGTCCTTTGAGTGCTGTGTGACCTGGTTTCCACTCTGGCCCTCACAAGGCAAATCAGAGGAATCAGGACTCTTTGACTTAACATGCTGCTGAAATATTAAAGATGAATCCCTGGACGGAAAGCCGCCACTGGCCTACTGGGAGAATAATTCACACAAACAGTGGGAAATCCAGATGGAGTGGGAAGGGAGAGACGAAATATATAGAGAGATTGACACTTATAAGAACGCGAGAACAAGCAGCTAGTAGCAAGAGGAGGATTTTTCCAACGGGAATCATAATAAACAGAAGCAGATTTGAAGACTTGTGTACATCTGAGATCAAATCATCTTTTAAAAGAATCAGTTGAACCACTTGTTCACAAATTCTTGAATAACTTGCTGACTCTCTTTTAGACATGTCAGACTCGTACTGATCCGATAACCAGATGTGAGCTGACAGTATAAGCATTTGAAGTGAATCAATAATCTGACTGCGGCAAAAAGTTAATTTAATACCCGAATAACAGAAATGTTAAAAATAAAAAAGTACTGGGAATATTTTTGCTTGATTGTGTGATTGTTTTATTAACATCGACATCATTGGTTTTAATAAACAGCATTTTATTATAATGCGCAAAAGCTATTTCAGCCTAGAGATGTAAATTATTTTAATATTGCTTAATTTAAGTGAAAAATAGAATAGAATATATGAATTTAACAATGGCTTCACTAAATTGAACTGAGACACATTTAAATACAAATAACGTTATTTTAGTGTTTATATTTATTCATATTAATAGTTATTTATTAATACATTTTAATTTAAGTTAAAATTTTAGTAATTTTGTTGTGTTTTTGTTTTTTTATTAAATTGTTTTTATGTCTATATAGTTTTTTTAATACATTTTTATTTCATTTTTAGTTATTTTATTACATCAAGTTAAACTAAATGAAAGTTAGACGTTTCCTAGCAACTAGTTGAAACTAAATAAGTTTGTTTGTTTATTTCAGCCAATGGTTTTTATTTTTATTTATTTATTTGTTTGTTTGTTTGTTTGTTTGTTTTTTATCAAGTAAAGTTTTTTTTATTGGTTTTAGATTAAGTTAACTTTAACAACCCTGCTCTAAACTCAGCGGCGAAAAAATAAACAGAAATAAACTATGGTCTTTGCAAATCTTCATAATCTTTGTAAATTTGATAATTTCCCCCCCATACAGTATATTCATCCCACAGAAGATAACACATATGTAGCGTCTGGACCACTCAAACACACAATATATATTTTGTATGTTCTTAAAATGTACCGTTTGAGGAGAGGATGCCAGAAGAGCATAAACTGTACTAGAAATGGTAGAGATGCCAAAAAAAAAGATTTAAAAAAATGTTGCCATGACCTTAAATTAGACTATTTTTGAATGAGCAAAAACATGTATTGTAAAGTGTAAAATTATTTATTGCCAGTAAGATGTTTGTTCGTGACCAGAGCGCCTGAAGGACACATTTTTAAAGTGTCCTACAATGTAACCTCAGGAAAAAAAATCTCAAACTTGACGGAGCCTATGAACCTGTAAGCCTCAAGAGAATGTGTCCCTGCCAAACTTTTTGATAGCCTAGTCTTGCCTGAGGCACTTCAATAAATGTCAACATCATTTGCCAAACTGTATAGGAAGGAGAGCCCATTGGAATACTGAAAGAGTAGCCCTTATGACATTTTCAGAGAACTAGATTTGAACTGACTGCCAAAAGCTAAAGTAGCCTGAGTATGATCGCAATATCCTGCACTGTCAACAGTAACACAAAGAAACAAACCGGGATGCCGCCCATGGAAATTTTATGAGATGGCTTCAAGTCTTGATGTGCTGACACTTTTATTGATCTCCGCTCTGGAGCAAAAGTGCCACTGCATATCTGCAAGTAAATACGGCTGATTGCATCACTTTTCAGCTGCTCTGGGGACGCAGAACAAATGCGATAAGCATTTCCACATCCAGAAATGTCTTTACCGCGACAACAAAAACAATAACAATGCTAATAATGTCGATATTTGATGTCGGATTAAACTTCCGACTTTCATGCTTTAGGTCCAATAGATTTAAATAATTCCTTGTCATCACTTAATAAAGGCCCCCGGTGAGCTGTGATCAATTAAATGTGATATACTCTAATCTTGGCTGAACACCTAGGCAAGAAGCCAGGACAAAATACGCCAAGAGAAATCGTAGTTTTCTAATACATAATGCAAGACGTGTTTGTCAATATGCTGCTGTTTCAGTGCGTTCGCTGGAAGATCTGCAAAGAAGGCCTTGGTACAGCACTGTTTATACCGTCCCTTCTACAATTTCTTTAATGATGGATACTAGGTGAATGCACATACACATGCCACGTTCTCACTCACAACTGAACACTTCATGGTTGCATTATGATATGACTGGCAGACACAAAAACATGAATAGAAGCAATGCACCAACTCTTTTTATCATCTTGAAATGCATATTGAAATCAACAGCAATAACTCAACAGCACCAAAACTTAGTCCCACTAGGCAGAAACATCAAAATAATTTGCAGCTTGCAAGTGACATGCATTTATAGAAGTCAATAAATCTCCAACATAGAGTCACTTCAATGAAGATAAATAATAAATATGAAGGCTGCCCTCAAACGGGCTCAAGTCGATTTGAGAGTATTTGGAAGCAGCACAATGGAGATTGGTTTCGAAAGGAAGAACATTAGATGAGGCTTTTAATGCTGCGGTGCCTTATAAACCTCAGGAATAATGTTGTTCGCTTCCTCGAGTACTGGAACCGTGGTTGATACATTGGGAGTTAGCCAGATGATTGAGCATTAGCGAGCGCTCTGAGTGATCAGACTACTCCAGCTCTCCTCCGTAAATGATGTAAAGGGAACAATCGCATTACGGATACTGTAGTAATTGATACAGTAGTACAGAGAATGAATGTATGTTTACTGTAATGTATAGCTATAAAGTGATGGAAGTAAACATGTTTATCATGACATGTTTATCTTGAGCTAAGTCTTTATAAGCTGCTGTATGGGTCTTTAGAGAAATACTGTACATATAAGACAGGGATTATTAGGGAATTTTAACAACAAAGATAAATCAACTCCAATCAAAGTATAGAAACATATCAAAGAGGATCCCACAGAACTGGAAATTTCCTAAGCTAAATTTCAATATGCAATGCATTTATTTCAGTTATATTTTCAATTATTTTAATATAATGAATATATAATGCTGATATAAAAAATGATGTACACTAAAATGCTCCTATTACAATCAAAGTCTATAATACAAGCACGTAGTGTGTGCAGTTTCACATGTCTGTCTGAAGGCACAGTGTGAGCTCACTGCTCGCAACACTCATTATAATCAAAGAAGCTGTTGCTTCTCTCACTCGCTGTGTAGAAGAGGTGTTAAAATACAGACACTGCATACTGATGCAGTGCACACATAAAAAGAAACAAAAACTCAATGGCTTCAAAAAAGTATAAAATAAGATCTAAGGCAAATAAAACACACATACATCACTACTGCACTGTAAGCAAATTACACAATACATAACAAATCTGATGGTCCGAAAACATGAACTTTTATAGTTTTTTTTTTGTAATAAACTGGGGTGCATTTGAGTACATATATGATATTTATTAACATGACCCTGCGCGGTGCTATTAATATAACATCAATCCCCCAGCAGGAGTGGAGACTCATGGGTAAGACAGCAGCAGAAGTGGGACGGGGAGGGAAGTAAAGCACAAGAGCTGCTCATAAAAAGTTTGCTGCAAGGACATAATTCATTCTCAATGAGACAGGCAGGTAGACTTCAGAGTGGGCGCAATCCTCTGAAAAGGCATGAAAGATAGAGTAGTAGGCTGCAGATGGATAGGAACACCTAAAATTCATTTTGAGGCTGTGGAAAGAGCCTGGCTGGCTTGAAATCAAGTGGTATACAGTGAATTTGATTTGTGTGAGCACAACAAGACTCCTCAAGGGCCCAGGAACACCTATGACAGAGTGTTGCGGCAAAAGTTGAAAATCAAATCCTTATGTTTTTGTCACTGTGATGGAGCATCCTTATTAAAATTAGTGGAAACTCTTGTAAGAATCATACCTGCACTGACCTGAGGCTGTCAGAACATATTCTTCCTTTAAATCTTTAAAGGGGTCCTATTATGCTCTTTTACAAAGTCTTAATTTAGTTTTGGGGGTGTACTAGAACAGGCTCTCATACTAGGTTGTTCGAAAAACACATTATTTTTTACTTATTTTACATTATTACAACACCTCTCTCCCCAGTCTGGCATGAACGGCTCGAATAGTTCCTGCATCAAATGAAGGCCCGCTTCTGAAATACGAAACGTTGGTGTGTGTTGTGATTGGTTAGCTGGGCCAGTGTGTGTTGTGATTGGTTAGCTGGACCAGCGTGTGTTGTGATTGGTTAGCTGGGCCAGCGTGTGTTGTGATCGGTTAGCTGGGCCAGTGTGTGCTGTGATCGGTTAGCTGGGCCAGTGTGTGCTGTGATCGGTTAGCTGGGCCAGTGTGTGCTGTGATCGGTTAGCTGGGCCAGTGTGTGCTGTGATCGGTTAGCTGGGCCAGTGGTGAACTCTGAGCTTTGTAACTTCGCAGATCTTTTTTATGCTCAAACAGCAACATTACAGACTAACTAAAGTCGAAAAAGCATAATAGCACCCCTTTAAATAATATATATTTAAATTAGTTTCTACAGCTGTCCCACTGGGAAAATTTCCTGTTCACAGAACGTTCAATTGGAATATTTAATGGCAATGACAGGACGAGGAATTGCATTTCCAAGAAATTCAACAAAATATAAATAAAAGAATATGACTATTTAAATATGCATATTTATCTTATTTGATTACATGTATTTCTCTAAGTTCAATACGGATATAAGACTTTAATAAAATAATAATTTTATTATATGATTATATATTACCAGTATACATACTATATATTACTACTTGGGGTATTAGAGCATTTTTTTGGAAATGAAGTGTTCTTTCACAAAAAGTAAAAGTTTAAATTTGTTATATTCTCTCTACTCTTAAAGAAGTTATACAAATTCCCTTTAAATGCTCCTTAAATTTAATTCTTCAATTCTCAAGTCTTGTTTCCTATATCATTTCAAATTGAATTCAAATTCCAGAACTGAACTGAAATTGAAAATATATTGTTTTTTTTGTTTTTTTTTATTCTAGCTGCTGTAGACTCATGGGAGACTCAGTTCTGATAGCTGAACAGTACTGATTATTTAACAAAGCACACAAAATCCTTCTTGTAGGTCATGAATAATTCATCATGTCCACAGGACCAATGATTAGGTTATTTCTAAAGAAAGAAAGAAAAAAACTGAAACATCTATAAAAACCAATAATGCAAATTGTCCATAAAATGCTGATAGGTATAGTATCCGGAAATTGCTGAACTAAACTAAGCGATCAAGTGCTGTATGTGTTGAAGTTGCCTTTTTCTCAAGACTAGGAATCCTTCACACAAACCGGATCATCTATAGCTCCGAGGCAGGAATAAATACTGTATATGACTGAAAAGCTTTGAGGACAGCTATTACTTTGAGCTGAGATTCATCTGGTGTGAAGGATCACCACAACAGCTCACTTTCAGAGACTGAATTTCTGCAATTTCACATCAACAGAAGACATTTTTCTTTAAGTGAAACTACTGAGGGAATCTACTTTAAGACCTTTAACCTCCATTGGGCTTCAAAGGAAACAGCTGATGTGGATGGTTCTGATCATAATGACAGGAAATAAACAAACCAGAACAAAATAATGAACCAAAGGGAACATGATGCCAGTCTTAGTTTGGGTAAAAAATTTATATAACTTAATCCGACTCTCAATGTTTTGTATTGCCCTTCAACCTGAGCACTGACCTCTCTAAACTAATTTGCACAAATTTTATGCAAGTTCGAAGTAATGAATCTGAATTTCCCTAGCAGGAATCTGCATTTCTGTCTATTCCGAGACATAATGCCTGTGCTTTATCTAGTTCCACGAATCAAAGAACGGCCATTCAGGAAGACGAAGGGGTTTTGAACAGGATAAGAAAAGCTCACTGTAACCCTGCTTAAAATTCTGTAGTTGAGCACTCTTATCTTGGCTGAGAAACTTTGACAGTGGAAGCAAGAGGCCCTTAAATGCGTGAAAAGGCCACAAAGTTAGCAGAGCATCTGCTATTAAATTGTGCCATATAATAAAATATAAGACACCATGGAATCAAAATGCCTTTTTCAAAGGTTATTGGCTTTGGTTATGTTATTGGATATTGGATGTCCACTTGCTTTGATATGAAATACGGCAACACAAGGGAGAAAACATGTATTTCAGTTGCATCAGAGTGTTATAAGAGGTGTTATCTGAAATGGGAGGCAAACACATATACCTGTGTGCATTAAATGCCAAAAGAGGAAAATTGTTGAAGGCAATTGAAATGTTGAAAACAAACATTTTTTAAGGATCACCCAATAAAAAAAAGCTGAATGGGAGATGAAAAAGGAGAAATGCCATTAATAAATAGCATTGGCCATGTCAAATACTTTTTTAAAGGAAATTTCAGAGTGTGAAGTCAAATTTATTACATATGAAACAAAATAAGGCAAGAAATTATCTTAATAAAAGCACTGCTTATGGAAGATGAAACATGAAAACACAAGTACAAGAGCTGTACATCCACCATAATGTCAATGATTCAGGCAGAAATGGCAGCAGTCAGAGTGAAATGAATACTGACACTATGCATTTTTCTCTCATTAATATTCATACTACAGAAAATATGTATCTACTCTTTTTAAAGGTGATATTTGTGTTTTTGTTTTTTTGATGGCTTGTGGTTTTAAGCAACAATCTCAGCCAAAACGGCCTCAACTCAACAGATGCCTGTGTTAGCTTTCCATGAAAGCACTGCTGAATATCCCAGCTGAGCATGAACACCCCTGAGGGAGCATTTACTGCACTGGCCACAATAAACAGGTCATCAGAGACCCGAAAAAGCTCAGCCTTGAGCTGTTTATAATATACACACAACATCAAGAAAAAGCACAAAAACAATCCGATTAGTGCTTGTTAGGAGTATCTAAGAGGAAAAAGTAGGTGTGTGTGTGTGTGTGTGTGTTTGAGAGCAAAACCGAGAGAGTCTAGTGATAATGAGGAACTTTAGGCAATGCTGATGATTACTTCATAAATCACTCTTGATGTGGCAGCAGGGGACTCACTGTCTCGCCCTAAAGGTAAAACAAGAGTGCAAAAGTGAAGCAAATATCCTACTTCTCTTACTTTCCCGAGCTATGAAAGACATTAAATACAGCTTCCCTCAAAGGACAAGCGAGTTTATTAATCTGCTTCAACAAAGTGCTTAAAATAATATATTCAAACTAGGGTTAAAGGAATAGTTCATCCAAAAAATCAATCATTTACTCACCCTTGTGTTGTTTCAAACCTGGTAAACCACTTGAAACTATTTTGTACAATACGTTCTAAGAATGTTTTGCTAATGTTTCAATTAAGTTCTAATTACCTTATTTCAGAATGTTCTCTAAACGTTAAAAAAGTTCCATTTTAAAAATGTTTAAAACGTTTTTCTTGGTTATGCAAATGTTAAAGGGCTAGTTCACCCAAAAATGAAAATTCAGCCGCGTTTTACTCACCACCGAGGCATCCTAGGTGTATATGACTTTCTTCTTTCAGACGAATCCAGTCGGAGTTATATTAAAAATTGTCTTCGATCTTTCAAGCTGTTTAATGTCACTCAGCGGGTGTTGCATGCATCAGTCCAAACTAACTTAAATAAAAATCGCCCATCCATAAAAAAAGTGTCTCACACGGCTACGGGGGGTGAACAAAGGCCTTCTGTAGCGAATCGATGCGTTTTTGTAAGAAAAATATCCATATTCAAAATGTAATAATCACTTTAATGTAGCTAGGTCTGTGCTAGCATTTGTGTGCTACTATTAAAATATTAGGTTATGAAAACTGTGGTTGGCACGCTTGACATTTCTGAATTATCATCAGACATGACTGATGCTCTGTTCTCTTCCATTAGACACTGAATTAAGTCATCATTAACGACAGGCAGGTGCGTTTAAAACTCTTATAGTCAATCACAGGTCTGACAGTAAAGGTTATGAGAGGTGAAACTAATTTTGTCATTTTGTCTGTATGTGACAGTGATCAACGTGCACCTTTGACATCAGTCAGATAAATAATGAAGGGTCACATAATCAAATATAATATATGGGAGCGATGCATGTAAACCATATTCCAGTCTATTGAATTAAAAGACATAAAAATTAGAGATTTTTCACTTTATGTAACTTAATTATGTAACAGATCATGCATCATAAATCATCATTTTATAACTGTAAATAGTACATTTAGAAAAGGAAAAATGAAAAAGAAAGACTTTAAGACTCTAATGCTCTCTGATATCAAAGCTTTTAAAAAAGGTTCAATCCAAAATGTGGGATCGTGATATTTTAAGGATTTAAGATTCTTTCTCAGAGTGAATAACCATAAAACACAGTAAATTATATTTGTGGTTTGGTGTTGATGAAGGGGTGCTTGAGTCTAACTGATAGGGTTGAGGAGAGTTCTCTGGACATATTTCATAGACTGTATAAAAACATGGACGTAGTGTCCGTGACGTCACCCATAGGTTTCCGAAGAGCGTTTTTGAAGCCTAAAGTACATCGCCATCTTGGCAGCGCGTCACCGCACATCACTCCCGGATAATCGAAAATGGGCAAAGAGGCGGGAGCTGGTTGCTGAAACCATGCCCACCTACACTCTTAAAAGTAAAGGTGCTTCAAAAGGTTCTTCAAGCGATGCCATAGAAGAACCATTTTTGGTTCCACAAAGAACCATTCAGACAAAGGTTCTTTAAAGACCATCTCTTTTGGCAAGACCAACCTTTTTATAATCTGAAGAACCTTCTTTCGCCACAAAGAACCTTTTGTGAAACAGAAAGGTTCTTCAGATGTTAAAGGTTCTTAATGGAACCATTAAGACAAAAAGGTTCTTCTATGGCAATCGTGAAGCACCTTTATTTATAAGAGTGTAGCTCGATGGTGGTGACAGCAGCTGCAATCCACCTGTCACTCAAATGGCCATGCCCTTAATTATGCAGAACTTTAAGGCTTAATATAATTTCAACGGATGAGTTATAAAAAAATTCACCCCCCCCTCACAGTTGTCATGAAGGGCAAAATTAGCTATATAGACCAAAATCATTTTTTGAACCAGACTGTAAACATGTTTTTTTCTGCTGTAAAGTCTATGGGATTGACTCCCTTTTGTAGGCAGCCTCTAGCGGCCAGTTGACGAATTACAGTTT
Organism: Sinocyclocheilus grahami; assembly: GCF_001515645.1. Classification (NCBI taxonomy): domain Eukaryota; kingdom Metazoa; phylum Chordata; class Actinopteri; order Cypriniformes; family Cyprinidae; genus Sinocyclocheilus; species Sinocyclocheilus grahami. The sequence goes on from NW_015506799.1 coordinate 111,690, forward strand.
AAGTCACTTCCGTGATGGCTTCACGAGAGTATAGCTTGGTAAATACAGACGTGTTGTCTATTAAGTCATTTCAGAGCCAGGATGTGACATCTTGGAAGACATCACAATACGATCCTGCAAAGCTCATGATGGCCCAGTGGGCTTCACACTGTGGCATTTGACGAGCATTAAACTGTAATTACGATAGGATGACAACAGTAAAATATATGATGATTTGCCACATGATGGAGCGAGCCCTGCTGCCTCTTTTGTGATAGATTTGTTTTATGTAATGCAATGGCATTTGCTTAAAGCTTTTGTCAGAGATGCTTCAGCACCTTTAGCATCTTATCTTTCATTTTGAGCAAGAAGCCTGATATGAAAGATTGATGGACATGTAGGTCTGTACCACAGAGATGAGCTAACTCATATCCTCACCTGTCTTATCTTGAAAACGCATAAATGTCACATGCACCACAAAGGCATAAACCACTGTTGGGATTTTAATTTTTTTACTTTCAGACTGAGAAATGCTGAGAAAAGGGTTTTTTGTGTGTGTTAAATGTACAGTGTCTAAGTTTCTATTAAGATTGCTTTCATGTTTCACATCCCTTGTGAAGTAGACTTTAGCAAACTTTTAAAAAGAGTGCACATTATGGAAGTAAAATATTTTAAAATATAATATTTGAAATATAGTCATTTTAATAGCAAACAAAAGCAGAGTCAAAATTAGGGCTGCCCCTGACTAAAGATTTTCCTAGTTTTAACTAGTAGTCGTTTATTTATGCCATTAATTATTAGCATGTGGATCAGCCAGACCAGCAGTGTTAACAAACCTTCCGTCACTCACTGTGTGTCTTCATCAAATCCCATGAAAATGTATCTAACCAAGCCGTTACTAGTCGACTAATGTCTAGACAGCCCTGGTTAAAATTATAATCAAGTACTTTACATGTTTAAGTATGTTAGTCATCATCACATAACAAAATAAATGTACTTCTTTAAAGCATGACAAGTATAATTAAAACAGAGATTTTGTACTTTGTACTTTAAACTAAAACTTGAAATTTAAAGGACTGACGGAAAATGAAAAGTTTTGATTTTCTAGGCCAATATGGCTAGGAACTATACTCTCATTCTGGCGAAATAATCAAGGAACTTTGCTGCTGTACCATAGGTGATGATATTACGCAGCGCCAGAAAATAGTCCCCAGCACACTCCCTGCGCAAGTAAGTGGTCATGTTGGTTATGTTGACGGAAGTTAGCCTATTTTCAAGCGCTGCGTAATATCATTGCGCTTGCTGCACCCATAGTACGGCAGCAAAGTCTCTTGATTATTACGCCAGAATGAGAGTATAGTTCCTAGCCATATCGGCCTAGAAAATCACAACTTTTCATTGTCCGTCGGACTTAGTACACAATGTAACTAAGATTCAAGTTTTAAATAGGAAAAATATAGAAAGGTCTAATCAGATTCAATGATCTATGCTAAGCTACAGCTAAAAGTGCTACCGCCAGACCCGGAGATCGGCTGAATGGATTCGAAAACGGTAAAACTCAACTGTTTAACTCTAGGGGAGTTGGAAAATGAGCCTATTTTCAAAAATAGTGGAGTGTTCCTTTAATATTGTTACAAAGTCCACTTAAGTGCATTAAGAAACGCTTAAGTCATGAAAGTGTCTTTTTAAGTACACTTAAATGCCCTTTTATTTAATTAGCATTATATTATCTGCAATAACTTTTTTTTAATATACTTTTAAGATTTCAAGTACACAAGTGCACATTCAATGCAATTGGGTGCATTTCAACACTTGTGATTAGTCAGTGATCTCTTTTACAGATATTTTATACTTGGCTACAATTACAACAAATTTTGTCCTCTAAAAGACATAAATCAGCAGAAAATAGCTGTCGGTCTACACTAAAAAAAAACTAAATTTGAAAGAGTTTGTCCCCTGAACCTCTCCAGCTCATTAATGTGCAGTAAAATATATCACTTAAACAAAACGCATTTACAATCTGAGTGTACTATATACTGTACAATACATTAGCCCTCACTGTTGTATTAGTCTGTGAAGGGGGTCTGGTTGAGATCAGTATATACAACAGTAATCGGCACAGAACATTTCTAATAACAATATTCAAGTGGTTTGTGATAAAACAAACTTAATCACTTTGGTTTGACTTGAGCCGTGAGTATTACCCAAGAACAGCGAGCCGATTAAAAGCAAGTTTCTGCCATGATTGTTTTCTTTGCTTATCAGAAACGTCATATTACGAACTAAATGTGAGTTAAAACCGATGGGAACTGTGTCCCATCTGCTCAAGCCGACAGGTTTGCGAAACAGCTGTAGGGAGACTCTTAGGCCAGTCTGTAAAGAGAAAATACATTCAGACAGGAATAGTATGGATTGTATGGAAAAGAGTAGGCTGGACTTAATGCTAAACTTCGTCTTTTGTGTTCAACAGAAAAATAAAGTCATAAAGGTTTGGATCGACATGAGAGCTTTTTCATTTTGTGGTGAACCATTCCATTAATTGTCCAAACCTTCTTCAGTCTAAAAGAAGATGTGCATGATCCCTTTCACCTTTCAGCTGTATCATCTAAAACGGACGTATCTGTCCAAACAGAACATGTATTATCTACAGTAAAAGGCTGATTGGTGCTGACACAGTTTTTCCATGGCCTGGTTTGTTTAGCTGAAGCTCTGAAAAAGGTCTGGAGCTGTCGGACGACCTACATTCCCTCAAACCAGACGTCAAGCTGAGCCTAAACACAAGACTAATCCTCCCTCAGGAACCTAAACAACCAGCTGCACCCACTTACAGCAAAGAGACTTTGGGGTTACCAGTGTTTAGAACTGTACTTTCACAGAAGAGACGTCTTATTATCTCATCACATGCTTCACATGAGCTTACTCGAGATGGAGGAGTGTTACACCAACACTGAAGCCAACTGGAAACGGTCAGCGAGGAGATCTGTTGTACTGCATGGATGGCCATGCAGTCATCATGTTTCACATAATATATTCAGTTTATTAGAAGAACTGTTGATGAATATCTATATTGTGGATATTGTGAGAATATACTGAGTGGACTTTACGACAAGCATTATTTTAAAGGTCAATGCATGAATCTGGTGGACTTTGAGAGTACTTTTGAGAAAATTAAGAGTCCCCCTTTTCAGTGTCTAAGTTGACCCGAATACAAATGTATTTTCCTTGGATTGTATTTGAATAATAATAATAATAATAATAATAGAAAACAAATTATTATTATTATTATTATTATTAGTATTAGTAGGATCTTAATAATAATAATAATAATAGCAAACAAAGTATTAGTATTATTATTAGTATTATAATTATCTTAACAACAATAATAATAATAATAGCAAACAAAGTATTATTATTATTATATTAATAATAATAATAATGCATATACATTTTACTGTACACTACAGCACTAATTAAAATACCTGTCTTTATATATACAGTGGGTACGGAAAGTATTCAGACCCCCTTAAAATTTTCACTCTTAACAATATTGCAGCCATTTGCTAAAATCATTCAAGTTAAGCTTTTTTCCTCATTAATGTACACACAGCACCCCATATTGACAGAAAAACACAGAATTGTTGACATTTTTGCAGATTTATTAAAAAAGAAAAACTGAAATATCACATGGTCCTAAGTATTCAGACCCTTTGCTGTGACACTCATATATTATTATATATATATATATAAAAAAAATTTTAAACCCTCAAGCTTTTATTTTGACGTTTCTGTGAAGTTTACAAACCCTTCTCGTTATAAATCTAATGAAAAGCTTGTTGGAAATTATGCAAAATGTGAAGACTCACTGATTTTTTTACATTACATAAAGTGAAATGCATCAATCTGATGCCCTTTGGGAGCTCCAACTTCTTTTTCTGCCGTTAACAGAATAAAAAAGTCTTTGCCTTGACTAGTATTTGAAAAATAATTATAAATAAATAAATAAATACACAAACAAATGGAAATATAATAATAATACAATTATGAATCTTAAATATTCAATATGTCTTAATAATAATATATAAATGATTGTACTTTACAATAGTAAAATTACTTAATTTCTTAACCTTATTGTCTGTGTTCACTAAACTCTCAAGTTTTTATTTTGGCAGAAACCTACAGGGAGACCTTTAAGATTAAAGAAATCACTATAATTAAATATATAATATATGCCTTAATGATATTAATTACTTTACATTAGTAAAAATGCAATACTTATGTCTTAATTTCTTCACTTAAATTTAAACCCTCAAAAGAAACCTACAGGGAGACCTTTACGTTTCTGTACACAGGTTTACAAATACTTCTCATTACAGATCTCATTATAAATCTCATTACAAAGCTGTAATCATTTGTCCACAAAAGTGTTGGGAAATGCATGTAAAACTCTCCGCGCTGGCAGAGATGGGATTTGCTGCACTTACTGTGAACCGAGCCTCTCTGACCTGATCCGGACCTTTCCGGTGTGAAGGATACATTGCAGAAACACTCTCTACAATTTAATATCTATGGCCATAAATGACAGCTCAAGGTAGTAGTTAGCGAAAGGCTTGGGATTGTGCATGCTACTAAGGTGCTATCAGTGCATTTTACAGCTCAGGCGACTAGCGCAAAAAACAGCAGCAGTAGCCATTAAGATGAATAACTCATTATCAAGCAACAAGATAATGTGGCACGCAGAAAACGCATTTTCAAATACACTTAAAACAAGCCGGAGGAGAGTAGCCAGGTTGCCTTTTTTTCTTTTTTTTACAACTAACAGAGATGAAATCTGCTAGTGCAAGCTTTACACAATCATCCCAGAGACCCTGAAACCCATACATGGCAAAGTTGTAAACATACACATAGACCTTGCATCAAAGTCACACATTTTAATGCGCTGAAGCAAACATCTTTCCTAGAAGTAAAAAAAAAGGGGCCAGGAACTTTCTATTACAGATTGTGTCAAGCTCAGTAAAAGATGGACCCTTTTGAATGTGATAAAGAGTGGCATGGTCACCCTGAAATATGACTGCCGCCCCCACTGGATCCCCCAACATTGGCGCTTAATGAGAGTAGCGTCATAGAAGGCAGAGTGTCACGTTATATAAAGGGGACGTTAACGCGTTAACGAGTAGCAAATGATTGAGTAGCTGCATTGGTTACTTTTATGCCACTGATAAAGCTTTTATATGGTAACAAAGGGGTTTTATAGGTTTGACTGAAATAATAATGCAATAACTGACACTTTAAATCAATGTTTCAAGAAGCAACAAAAAAAAAATGAACAAAAACCAGATAAAGACAAGTAGCCATTGATAATATCTAAACGTAGTAGTATAGTATATATTATCCAAATCAAAATTTTATAAAATTAATTTATGTGTGATTTATGTGTAAATTATGTGCAATGTCTTAGCCACTAGGGATTGTTACATCGGGCTATACAGGCATCTAGTGGCAACACAATGATATTACAGATACTAAATTGTGCAAAATGTTTATCTTAACAGT
>NW_015506799.1:118156-126160 GCF_001515645.1 Sinocyclocheilus grahami
ACAAAAAACAGATAAAGACAAAAAAGTAGCCATTGATAATATCTAACCAATATGTAGTAGTATAGTATATAGTATCCAAATCAAAATTTAATCAAATTAATTTATGTGTGATTTATGTGTAAATTATGTGCAATGTCTTAGCCACTAGGGATTGTTACACAGGGCTATACAGGCATCTAGTGGCAACACAATGATATTACAGATACTAAATTGTGCAAAATGTTTATCTTAACAGTCAATTGTTAGGGGGGGGGGGCAATTGGGATTTCGCCTAGGGCGTCAAATTGGCTAGAAACGGCCCTGCACCTCACTACCTGGATTTGTGAACAGCTTTCCTCTCTATATTCTTATTTCACTGATTGCAGGCTAACACCTAATGTGATGCATTATTCAGAAGCGACACCCACTGCTTGAATACATCGATCACAGCCGTGATGTGAAGGTACTGCTCTCTTATCAGCCAGAGATTTAAGCAATCTATTATATTTTGTATTGAAATATGGGTTCTTTCAATACCCAGATTCATAAAGAAGTCATTGTTTTAGATCAAGTCCTCAAAACAATCTCATTTTCATTCATAAACACCGTTTATTCCATCTCTGGTGACATCCTTCCTCCATTAGGCAGTGTGTTGATGAGGCCATGCAATCAAGGGTAAACAAAATGGGATGCTTAATTATTTGAGTCTGTCCTTACTTAAATATGAATGTCAGATTGCAATGCAATTAGGCGAAATCTGCACGAATGTTCCCAACAGCAGACTTTTTCAAAGACACTGGCATGCACTTCTGCGGTAGTTTGGCACTGACTGTAGAAGTCGAGGTTGGCAGAGTCCTTGTGCTTGTCACTTATGTCCAGAGGTAGGTGTTAGCAGTTTTCCACAAGACTGCCAATAGAAATGACGGTATCTGTCAAGTTCAGAAATGTAACTGTGCACAGTCTCCAGAAAACTTCCAAAAGATTGACCTTGAGTGTTTTATTTTAGATTATGACATGCCTCTAACACAACTATTACACTATTATTCATAAAACTGTACATGACAAACTAAAAACATTCTTTGTCATTAATATTTCAGTGTTTGGCATGCATTTTTAATTGCATCCGTCACAATATAAACCTTAGCATTGTTTCTGCATCTTGCGTTGAGTGCATGAACAGCAGGTTTCTGCCTGACACTGACGCTGGGTCAGTAATTGTAGATTATGACAGGCACAGGTGACTACAAAGTGAAGCCACCTCTAATGCTGAAAGTCATCTCTGCCTGCAGGCAAGGGAACTTACAAGGGTTCACCATATGCCGTATCAATCATTCCTACTATTTATAGATCGCCGAGCCATCACTGGAATACAAAACTGGCTAAAGTAGGTTATCTTCAGAGTAACGGTATGATCTGGTATAAACCTGACAGAGGAATAACCTTTGGGTCAAATTCTACAGACAATCGTGAAGGTGGTAATATGCAAATAATGTTTTTTTGGTGTAATGCTGGAGAGGACCGCACATAGAAATGTGGGGAAATGTACAATATAATGTATAACCTAAACAATACAATATGTATACAAAGATACCATTTCTTGAATAAACATGAATGGAGGTTATAATTTAGATTTTTATTGTATTTGTAATTTTTCATTATGCAACACAGCATTTATTTGATCGAAAATACAGTAAAAATATTGTAAAATATTATTACAATTTAAAAGAAATGTGTTCTATTGTAATAAATTTTAAAATGTAATTTATTCCTGTGATCAAAGTTGAATTTTCAGCATCATTACTCCAGTCTTCAGTGTCACATGATTCTGCAGAAATCAGACTAATATGCTGAATTGATGCTCAATGAACAGTTTTTGCTGCTTATACTTTTGTGGAAACTGTGATACACTACAAGAGAATTTAGAAAATAAAAAAAGGGTAAGTAAGATTAAAAATTAATACTTTTATTCAGCAATGACACATTAAACTGATCAAAAGTGACAGTAAAGGCATTTATAATATTACAAAATATTTATATTTCAAATAAATGCTGTTCATTTTAACTTTCTATTCATCCTGAAAAAATCCTAGGGGATTTTTGATAGAACTGGAAAAATAATTCATTTTAACTTTTGACTTGTGTATATTATCTTATTATATTTTTTTAAATATATAATACATGTTTTCCACACTTTTTATATGTCAAACAAAATAATTATTTTATTATATTTATTATTATCTTATCATATTATTTCATTATATAATACACATTTTATGTGACCCTGGACCACAAAACCAATTGAACACCATCTGAAAGCTGAATACATAAGCTTTCCATTGATGTACGGTTTATTACGATAGGACAATATTTGGCCGAGATACAACTATTTGAATATGAGGGTGCAAAAAAATCTAAATATTGAGAAAATCATCTTTAAAGTTGTCCAAATGAAGTTCTTAGCAATGCATATTACTAATCAAAAAGTAAGGTTTGATATAGTTACGGTAGGAAATTTACAAAATATCTTCATGGAACATGATCTTTACTTAATATCCTAATGATTTTTGGCATTCAATTTTTTTTTATAATTTTGACCCATACAATGTATTTTTGGCTATTGCTACAAATATACCCCAACGACTTAAGACTGCTTTTGTGCTCCAGGGTCACATATGTCAAATAAAAGTATGTTATAGTTTATTTATATTACCTATTTAATTATAGTTTATACATGTCAAATAAAAGTATGTTTACAGAGTCAGTGTCAAGGTCAATGGCCATTTCAGTTGTCAGTTCTGTCATCGTGGTTCTGTAGTTGTGAGCAGGTCACAGATGTGCATGACCCCAGTGTCAAGTTTTCTCAAGACATGTTGTGCAACATATCAGATGACACAGACAAAGCATGCTGTCCATCAGCCGGCTACTATGTCAACAGGCCAATTTCAAGCTTGTCCATTCAGGGCTAATGCTCGGCTAACAGCCACGCTTAACCGCTAATACTATCCATCATCTCCACTTCATCCCCTCCAGAGAGTGAACTGCCACCATCTGAGGCTACTGGAAAAATCATTAGCTAAGTCTTCCTGCAGACAGCAGCTAATGTTCACTTGGCTAAATTTAAATTACAGTGACACTAACATTACTGATCTCTACAGTGCTTTTGTCTAATGATTAATATATAATGTTAAAAGAAACGATAACATGTTGTTGTTTTTTTAAAGCACATTTAAAGGAATAGTTCACCGAACTATTAATGAAAATTAGCTGAACAATTACTCACTCTCAGGCCATCCAAGATATGATACATCAGAAATGTAGCATTATGTCACTTGCTCACCAATGGATCCTCTGCAGTGAATGGGATTAAGACTAAGAATAAATTAAAAATCAGACAAAATTAACGCTAGTCTTGTGAGGCCAAAAGCTGCATGTTCAGAAGAAACAAAATACATTTTATCTTTAAACTGTCACGTCTGGCCAAAATATGAGTCTGTAATCCATATTAACAATTCCTCCAGTGTAAAGGTCCACCTCCTGTTGTCTTCTCACATCAAAATTTACTGTCATATTTGTTTTTAACTGTTTTGGCTTGTGAACAGTGCTTGATCTGTCCATATTTCTCTCTTTTCACTGGCGGAAGCAATATTATAGATAGAGGACTCATATTTTTGGCGAAAGCAAGGGCTTGAGGTTAAAATGGTTTAATGATTGATTTGTTTTTTATAAACACGCTGCTTTTCACTTCACAAGGCATTAAATGATGGACTGGAGTGGTGTGGATTATTGTGATGTTTTTAACAGCTGTTTGGACTCTCATTCTGACGGCACCCATTCACTGCAGAGGATCCATTGGTGAGCAAGTGATGTAATGATTAATTTCTCCAAATCTGTTCTGATGAAGAAACAAACTCATCTTGGATGACCTGAGGGTGAGTAATATTTCAGCAAATTGTCATATTTGGTGAACTATTTCTTTAATTACTTGTAGTTTAGCCAATGAGTGTGTGTTTTTAAATCATTTCAACCACTGATTAAAAATATAATGTAATTGATTCACAATTGATGCACAACACCGTGACTTTAAACAAGCACCAGAATTTTACAAGGTGTAATAGCAATTTGTAATTTTACTGCGAAATCGCTGCAAGTCCAGCTTATTTACACTATGAAGAATACATAAGAGCACTGATCTACATACCGAATGCATTTGACTAGACCATTTACCAGACCAGACATATTTTCAGTTTGCACCATAATGGAAAGTCCAAAAACATCTAGATAAATTCTCACAATATGAGAGGCATTCTCATAATCTACGCTTACAAAAAAGAAGTATACTGTACTTCAAGTGCTTTTTATTAAATATGTTTAAGTATGTAATACGTACACTGCTCCGTGTGTGTGTGTGTGTGTGCGTGCGTGCATGTGTGTGTGTGTGTGCACGCACTTGGATGGGTTAAATGCAGAGCACAAATTCTGAGTATGGGACACCATACTTGGCTACACGTCACGTCACTTTCACTTTCATACCAACAATCAGTGTACTAGCAGAAGTGGTAGTAAGATGAATTGGCTATTAATCCAAACTGTTCTATTCCAGCTCCTGCTGTTAAACCATTTCTTACAAATAAATCACATTAACCTTGTACTGTGTTCATTAAAAACAATGAGACGAAAGGTCAGAAGCTCCTGTTTGCTTGTACAATTGCATTCAAGTTGACAAAAAGAAAATTGTATTTCTTTTTAACAGCTTTTTTTTTAATGAGCACATGTAAAGCTATAGCTGTTGCCCCAATAAACTGAAATGGATAAGCAATTAATCTCAATTTTATTAAGACAAATTATTAAGCTGATAATACAATTATGTGTTTGATGGTATTATTCATATTGTAAGGTAAGATCGATTTAGAAGTAAGTAAATGGACAGCGTACTAATGAACCATAATATTACTGATCACCTTTATCTTATAAGTTAATGGAGTCTAATGACAACGGCTGTCAATGATATCTCCATATTCATGGCGTCATCTTTTATTCATCGTGCGCTGCTGAGCTTAATCTGTACACAGAGGCCATTCATCAACATGAAGAGTGGTGCGAGGCGATGGGGGCATCAGGCAGACAGCAGAGACGGCACAAAAATACTGATATTAATCAAGTTGCACCTGAATTGTATCATTGTTAAAAACTATGACATGCCACACTGACAATGAACCCCAGGTAAAAGTGCAACACTGAACATCTGGTAACATGTTATAGTAAGACTTTTATATGCAAACTGTCACACCAGTGGTTTTTAAATGGTCGGTTGTGACTCCAAATTGGGTCTCAATTTAGTCTTGCAAGAGTTGCTCATGGACAGCAGGGGAAAATAACATAATATGACTAAACATGGCCCTGAATACAGTCAACATAGTTTTAGTATTAACTAGGAAATATATTTTAAATATTATCTGAATTTTGTGTTAGTATTATTTTGGTAAGACTTGGTAACGAAATATGGTTCAATTTGTTAACATTAACTAACATTTTTTTAAAGCATTTGATTAATCTTAGTTAAAGTTCATTTCAACATTTAATAATGCGTTATTAAAATCATGAAGTCGTGAATCAAAAATTGTATCTGACATGAACCAATGAACAGTTGTATTAACCAACATTAACAAAGATTAATAAATACTTTAACAAATGCATTGCTTATTGTTAGTTAACACATTAACTGACATTAACTAATGGTACATTAATATTTTTCATAATATATTTTTATTATATAATTTTTTTATTTTAATTTCTTTGTTTACTTTTGTGTAATAAAATACGTAAAATATCTTGTAAAATCTGGTCCTAAAGCAAAACCAGTTGCAAATTAGTCTACTAAAGGTTCGTGAAGAGTATTCAGATTATTAGTATTCAGATGTTGTATACTACAAATGAGTCTTCACATAATAATCCACTTTTGTTGAATATGGTACTAAATGCAAAGTTTGCAACTCTGCATAATGACATATTAATGGTGGAAAGCTGCGGGGATATTAAGGAACTGTAACAAGGCCTTTCAGATGGTTTAGATGATGAATGACTCACTTTATGCCCATTCATGCATTAAACATTTTCGTCTTTCCACTTTTTTATTCACTGCACAGCCTGAATATATACTATAGCTGCAAAATATAACAGAATCAGAAAGTCTAAACTGTAGTTGTTTTATAAATCCGTCATTGCCACCTACTGGACAAAAAAAAAAGTGTTTCAAAATACAGTACAGCCTAGAAAGGTTAGATAAAAGCGCCAATATTGAATTTTATTAAAGGCGACTCCTCCTCATGTTTTTTTCAATACCATTACGACTGACTTTCTTCTGTGAAACGCAAGAAGAGTTACATATGGCAGAACGTCAAAAATGCTTTTTGTCCCCCACACAACGGAAGTGAAAGGTGACCACAGCTGTCAAACAGGATTTTCATGTCTTTTCAGTGAATACCGACTTAAATTTCCATGAATAGTTCTCAGTTCAGATTAGGTCACGGAAAATGGGAAAATGTCATTAATTAAAGGTCACGTATTATTCACCTTTCTGGAGTTTTATTTTAGGTTTTGATGTCCTTAAGAATATTTATTTGTGGTATAAGTACCAAAAACCATCTAAATATATTTTTACAGCTCCTTTCTCAGGAGCTCTGCTTTGAACAGGTTGATTTTGGCCTGTCTAATTAATATTCATGAGCCTCTCTTCTGATTGGCCTGTTGTTTTCTGAGTGATGCACGGCCAGGTCAAACACAGGTAACTAGGGTCATGTATGCCGTAGCCTGCTATGGAAAATAGAAAAATGGAAACACCTGTAATGATGGCCAATGCTGAGGGAAATGTTTTCCGGCCTTGCATGTTTGAGCCGGATTCAGACCCCGAATCGGTGACGACGGGTAACAACCAACCACCTCATCAAATGCGCTTACAACAGGATGTTTCAGAATGGTAATACATTTTTTTTTTTCAAAAAACAAATGCAGTAATCTACGTAACTATTGCTTTCCTACTTATACAACACGTCAGCATCAAGTTAGCAACACGTTAGCATTGCATAACCGCTTACAAACTATAATTTCAGATTATGCTGGCTCCATAATGTAACATAAAATGTGTCAGAAGTAAAAAAAAAATTTACGGGTTGCGGACATTCCATAATGCCTGTTATATTACAATACATAAAATTTCACTTACCACATAAACAGAGTAAGGAGAGATGACTGAGGAGATGGCGAATTGCAGATCCTGAGCACCTCTGACAAACATCTAATCTTGTAAAATGTCTGGTAAGTACTGCCGCTCCATAGTATAAACAAAGCACGTGCAGATCGCGAATCTCCAAAGTGAAAGCAGTTTCAATGCCAGGGATAATAGCGGCTCCCTGCCTGATGCCCGCAATTTAAATAGTATAATTACCCAATGATATAACTGCGAGAGAAAATATTGAAATATATATTTTCCTCTCTCATCTCGTATTTATTAACTTTAGGGGTCACGTAGTACACGTCATTTTCTTTCCGAACACGGTATTGGGATGTGGCCGGATTGCGGGGGGTATGAGGGGGAAGGGGGGGTGGGAGGATCACGATGCCGGCTCAACATCGTGAAGTCTATCGGCCCAACCCTAGTTCAGAAGCCTGTGCAATGATGTAGTTTCCTGACATCCATCGACTGAATAGCGTTTTCTTGACATGTTTCCATGTTGTTGTTGCTCAGCAATGGCATGGAGGCGATGTTGTCTGGGGGTTTGGCAAAAGGAGAGTGGGACTGTGGGCGGTGCTCGGGGTGGTGACTGAAGGCGGTGACTGTGTAGTTCTGACGTGAACTTTTTACAGAAGTCACAACGGCTCGTGAAAAGGCACAGCTACTTTATGCAGGCTGTGTGCATTTGTCTGTGGATTGACTGTTTTGAAACTTCTATGGTAGTTACATAGCCCTTAGACCTCAGTTATCATGAAAAAAGCCAGTTTTCAGTATATATATATATATATATATATATA
>NW_015506799.1:126406-139499 GCF_001515645.1 Sinocyclocheilus grahami
ATAAAATACGTAAAATATCTTGTAAAATCTGGTCCTAAAGCAAAACCAGTTGCAAATTAGTCTACTAAAGGTTCGTGAAGAGTATTCAGATTATTAGTATTCAGATGTTGTATACTACAAATGAGTCTTCACATAATAATCCACTTTTGTTGAATATGGTACTAAATGCAAAGTTTGCAACTCTGCATAATGACATATTAATGGTGGAAAGCTGCGGGGATATTAAGGAACTGTAACAAGGCCTTTCAGATGGTTTAGATGATGAATGACTCACTTTATGCCCATTCATGCATTAAACATTTTCGTCTTTCCACTTTTTTATTCACTGCACAGCCTGAATATATACTATAGCTGCAAAATATAACAGAATCAGAAAGTCTAAACTGTAGTTGTTTTATAAATCCGTCATTGCCACCTACTGGACAAAAAAAAAAGTGTTTCAAAATACAGTACAGCCTAGAAAGGTTAGATAAAAGCGCCAATATTGAATTTTATTAAAGGCGACTCCTCCTCATGTTTTTTTCAATACCATTACGACTGACTTTCTTCTGTGAAACGCAAGAAGAGTTACATATGGCAGAACGTCAAAAATGCTTTTTGTCCCCCACACAACGGAAGTGAAAGGTGACCACAGCTGTCAAACAGGATTTTCATGTCTTTTCAGTGAATACCGACTTAAATTTCCATGAATAGTTCTCAGTTCAGATTAGGTCACGGAAAATGGGAAAATGTCATTAATTAAAGGTCACGTATTATTCACCTTTCTGGAGTTTTATTTTAGGTTTTGATGTCCTTAAGAATATTTATTTGTGGTATAAGTACCAAAAACCATCTAAATATATTTTTACAGCTCCTTTCTCAGGAGCTCTGCTTTGAACAGGTTGATTTTGGCCTGTCTAATTAATATTCATGAGCCTCTCTTCTGATTGGCCTGTTGTTTTCTGAGTGATGCACGGCCAGGTCAAACACAGGTAACTAGGGTCATGTATGCCGTAGCCTGCTATGGAAAATAGAAAAATGGAAACACCTGTAATGATGGCCAATGCTGAGGGAAATGTTTTCCGGCCTTGCATGTTTGAGCCGGATTCAGACCCCGAATCGGTGACGACGGGTAACAACCAACCACCTCATCAAATGCGCTTACAACAGGATGTTTCAGAATGGTAATACATTTTTTTTTTTTCAAAAAACAAATGCAGTAATCTACGTAACTATTGCTTTCCTACTTATACAACACGTCAGCATCAAGTTAGCAACACGTTAGCATTGCATAACCGCTTACAAACTATAATTTCAGATTATGCTGGCTCCATAATGTAACATAAAATGTGTCAGAAGTAAAAAAAAATTTTACGGGTTGCGGACATTACATAATGCCTGTTATATTACAATACATAAAATTTCACTTACCACATAAACAGAGTAAGGAGAGATGACTGAGGAGATGGCGAATTGCAGATCCTGAGCACCTCTGACAAACATCTAATCTTGTAAAATGTCTGGTAAGTACTGCCGCTCCATAGTATAAACAAAGCACGTGCAGATCGCGAATCTCCAAAGTGAAAGCAGTTTCAATGCCAGGGATAATAGCGGCTCCCTGCCTGATGCCCGCAATTTAAATAGTATAATTACCCAATGATATAACTGCGAGAGAAAATATTGAAATATATATTTTCCTCTCTCATCTCGTATTTATTAACTTTAGGGGTCACGTAGTACACGTCATTTTCTTTCCGAACACGGTATTGGGATGTGGCCGGATTGCGGGGGGTATGAGGGGGAAGGGGGGGGGGGAGGATCACGATGCCGGCTCAACATCGTGAAGTCTATCAGCCTTTGGCGATGGACGACTACAAAGCAGGGTCCGAAATAAATGGGGCTTGAAACAAAATTGGCACCAAAATTAACAAACATACCCTGCAAATTCAAGATAAAGGGGGCAAAAATGCCCCTGCACAAGCTAAATCTATTATGGCTGTTACAATTAAAGATAAATGTGAAAATTAACGAAATGTGTCAATTGCATTAGATTTCTATGTTGCATAGATTACTTTTTACTATTTGTATATATATATATATATATATATATATATATTGCACATTCAATGCGATTAATCACAACTCTTTTTCACAAGGGTAATCTTTGGTCCTTATAGTTTTACTGAATGGAAAAGAGCAGCGTCTGCTTTTGTGTTGCACAGAAGAAAGGCAGTTATTCGAGTTTGGAACAACGTGAGGGTGAAAATGATGACCATAACTCAAACATGGATTAAATATGGAAGCTGCCAACAAGTTGCTATAAAAAGTCTACAGCTACCACAAGGATAGGAGTTAAATGAATGGGCCTGATGAACCAGACGGTCATTAAAACATAACATGGTAGAGGTATGACTGTAATTTATGTGGTAGAACAAAAGATAACAGCCTCTTATGTTAACCACAGACCTTATTTTCACACTATTATAAAAATCCACAGGACATTCCCACAGCAAATTAAGAACCAGTGGTGAATTAGCCCTTCAGGGTGGCCTACAAACTGACAACAACTCTATTATTAGAGTATTCACGTTCTGTTGGTCTAGACTCGACGTACAGTGTTGTTATTTGGCTGAGTGGATGAGGAAACATATGGATACAGCCCCATCCAGTGGTCACAGCCGTACCACAGTCACCATCTTTCACATTAAGAAGTTCTATCATGCTTTGAATTACAATAATGACTCATTTTAGACTTTTTAGACATTTTATTTTACCACGTGTATTTGTGAAAATGCATGCATATTTAAAAAGTGACGTGACGTGTAGCCAAGTATGGTGTCCCATCCTTGGAATTTGTGCTCTGCATTTAACCCATCCAAGCACACACACACACACACAGCAGTGAGTAGTGAACAAACACACACATACACACACACACACACACACCGTGAACACACACTCGGAGCAGTGGGCAGCCACTGAGACTTGAACCCACGACCTTTGGACACTGACTATGTCTCTATGGCAACCGGAGCCTAATGGCAGCTGCAGTGATGCAGTGACTGTACCAATTGGCCATTGGCTCTTTAATTTAGAAGGCGGGACTTATTGCGCCATAATGTGTGTTGCACTTTTTCCCATTCACAGTAATATGAGAGCACCATCTCGGTATTTCTAAAGTCTTTGGTTGTGCTCGAAAATACATATGAGCTTGTGAAATCTGGCAAAAAACACCAGAGAAATCCGCCATTTTTACTGGAAGATTGAGTTATGACAATTTGATTAACATTATGAGGTCAAAATTAAGTAAATAAATAAACGGAAATAACTAACAAAAATGCATGGATGAATTGTATATTTCATTCTAACTTTAAGGCCCAATCCCAATTCTATTTTATACCCCTTCCCCTTCCCCTACCCCTACCCCTCCGCCTACCCCTTCCCCCTTGAAACAGAGTGTCAAGGGGTAGGGGTGAAAATATTCCCCTAAGAATTGGGACACCACTACTATACGTCACACGTCATCATACATTGTCTAGCTCCTACAATACACACACCTATACTGGTGTGCTGTGTGCATTAGAGCCTTTAATTACTGTTCTATATTAATGCGCTGCTTACTGACACACACACACACACACACACACATATATATATATATATATATCTCGGAGATCGCACAGCTCACACATCCAGGAGAAAAGAAACTTGTCAACGCTGCCCCACGACTTTTATTAATAACAGTTTAAATACTGAATCGATACATTATATTTTCCAGCAATGAGAGGATAAAATTGCTGTTTTTTAAAGTAAACTCACTCTAAAAAGAGAAACGCACAGACGCGCATACACACAACTTTCATCTCTCTCTCTCTCTCTCTCTTTCTCTCTCTCGAATTGGCAATATTTGAGAAAAGGGTTTAGCGATTTCTAATTATTGGGGGGACTAGCCCCCCTCAATGTCTACGGTGGTTATCACCCTGATCAGACACGAAAATATGTTGTGGCACTATCGTGCAGTCTATAATGATATGACGTTAGTTAGCAAATATTAGCGATTATTTTGCAAACATTTCTTTGAGTAACATGACCGTAAATATGAACTCACGATTGAATGTAACATAAAACAAATGATTACTTTTTGTTCAAATCTTTATTAATGCCAAAAATGCTTACATTTATTTGTCTTTTTGTTCTCTTGGGCAGCCATGTTGCCCCTGAAGCCGGTTTACGCTGAGATAATTTATATCCCTTCGTTCGAAGTGTGGTCCCGAAAAATCTTTGTTTGAAGGGCTATCTGGCCCTTCCCCTACCCCTACCCCTCCAACCAAAAGAGAATCGAGAAAGGGGACGGGCTAAGGGGTAGAATTGGGATTGGGCCTTAGTCTACTTATTTCTAGGTTAATGTCACTTTTAATTATGCACCAAAATATATAATATATTCTGAATGTAAATAATTACAAACTATTCTTGAATGAAATAATGGGCTAGTGGCTCTAAATTGACCATTTACTTAAATATAAAGGAAATCTGCAACTGAACTGGAGCTGTACAACGAACCAAGTATTCTATAATGAGATTAAGAAACATCCATAAAAGTTATGTGCCTTGCAATTACACAGCTTCATAAAATACAGCATTGTGCGGCTGCATTGCAGATAAAACATCCAGAAGACAGATTTGATGCCATATATCACTTTTACTAATGCATTTTTCTGCCGTTTCAGTTTAATCCATCTTGAAGGTTATGCTTTTGAATGCAATCATATAGTCTGCACTGAGACAGGCCAATGTTGGAGCAGCCAAATAAACCCATTGAGTTTGTCCATTCAACAAGGCTGGACACTGACAGCAGCACCTGACACTATGAAGGGCCCAGCTGTTTCCTGAGCCCGTATGATTACAGCACACAGCGCCTTAGATAATAACTGTCTAATGAATAGAGACACAAATACATATACACATACAAACACAGGCTGGGTCTCCATCACACAAACATAAACACACATCATGTGAGCCACATATTCAGCTAACACTGGAATGAACCACATATCTATATACAGCATGCAATTACTTTTTATGCCAGGCTGAATCACCCTCTCTAGAGAATTTCGGAAATCTTTTTGAACCACCACATTCCCTCAGCATCTGCTTTACGTTCATTAGTATCGTTTCCATTACAGTTTCCATGGACTTTGCCAGAATGATCTTTTTTTAGCTAGCAACACTCACTTGGCAGTTTCAAACTGGAAGCTGTTTAGCTGTTAGTTTCACACTGTATGGAGAGGAATAAGATTGAAAGAATCCACTTTAAACCAACGCAGTGAGATCTAAAGCAAACCGCAGCTCACGTCTAACACCACAAACACTCTCTTTAGCTATTTAACAAATGAGAGACTGTAAATGTACAACTGTAAAACTCATCGATATCCCTTTCACTGTAATATAATGATTTGTTATGCCTGTCACTTCACATGAGACCATAAAGTCTGATCAGTTGAAACACCGAATGCAACATAAATCCAACAGAGGGCAGTAAAATGATCAATATCACATCAGCATTACTACATTAAAATTATATTACTACCACTGTAAAATAACCTCGCTATTAAAGGGAAAGTTCAACCAAAAAATTAACATACTGTCATCATTTATTCAACCTGATGTCGTTCTAAACATGCACGTCTTATATTCTTCTGTGGAACCTGAAAGAAGATATTTTGAGAAATGCTTCAGTGCCCGCAGAGATCGCCAGTTGTTGTGCCGACTTGCGTCAGAATTAAACATTTGCCTCATTCTGGAACTTTATCATGTCCCCATTTTTTTTTCTAAATGATTGCAAACTGCAGTATTATTTTTTACAAAACCTAAATGAATGGGCTTTTGTTCTTTTGTTCCATCGAAACAACAAACCGATAAAAAGCCATGCAGTATTAAAAATAGGTAGGCCTATAGGACAGAGTTCAAATAGTGCAAAATCTTGACCATTTTAAAGCAAAGAAAATTCTGTAATCATTTACTCATCCACATGCCGTTCCAAATCTGCATCACTTTCTTCAGCAGAACACAAAAGACGATATTCTGAAGAATGTTGGTAACCAAATTGTTTCATCTGTCCAAAGACATTTCTCAAAATATCTTATTTTATGTTTCTCAGAAAGAAAAAAAAAACACATGTTTGAAATGACATAAGGGTGAATAAATGGCGACATAATTTTCATTTTTGGATGAACTAGCCCTTTAAAATATACTTTAAAAAGCACCAGTGAACATACTCCGTGTGAAATCATGCAACTGGCAGAATTTTGTTTTGTTTTTAAGCACTGCATTTGTGCGTAATGTACAATACTTAAAAGCATTAACTCTTAAAAATAAAGATTTCAAAAGGAGGTTTTCATAGCAGTGCCATAAAAGAACAATTTTGGCTCCTCAAATAAACTTTTTTAAATACTCTAAAGAATCTTTATCCACTATAAAGAACCTTTTGTACGATGGAAAAATTCCATGGATGTTAAAGGTTCTTCATGGAACCACTGATGCCAATAAAGAAACTTTAGTCTAGTTCTATCAGACTCTCGCATAGAACTCACATCTTCATTCTGGGTGATACTACAGCGATGGCCACTTATCTTGAAGAGAAATGTACCTTTTTGGTTGGGGGAAGCCCAGGAGATGATCCACCTGACCAGACAGCAGTTGAGCAGCACTTTTTTGGAAAGGCCGTGATCCTTACGAAAGTGAGTCAAGTCTTCGTCCCACTTGTCTGGGGCCGACATGGTCACGCTACAAATATTCAAATCCAGTAGGTGCTGTTGAAATGATACACTCTCATTCATATGTAGTTTGTACTTCCTAAGAGTCAGGAATAATTCCGATTTTCCCTAGTGGGCTGAGAGGCTAAATAAAACATGACTGTTTGGTCATCGAACCGTCTGCACTAATAACTAATCTAACGAGGTTTTCAATATAGCGCTAAACAAAACTATTATGTTTTTCTATATATAGTTGCATCTTTATATGGATGAGTTAAATGGCCTCCCTTATATAAAAGTAACTAGTGTGAGTTTAGCAACTGATGAATTTATCAAACTACATGAAACAAAAAGCTCCCGTTCTAGTTTAAGATTACAGGTAATTCTGTTTTAAATGAAGCAGCATTATTGCACCCGCAAAAGAGTCTTGCACCCTCTCCTCCAGCGAGAGTATTTCCTTACCTTGTGGGCTTAGAAGAGCTGCTGAACCTTCGGCGGCTTCGCAGCAACACAAAGATGCTCAGGTTTCACTCTACTGAATGCTTGCTCTTATTTCGTGTGAGAAAAGAGGAGGGGAGGATGGGAGATACTCCCGGTGATCAGTCTGACAGCTGGTGGGCTCAAGCCTTCACCCCCCCCCCCCCCCCCCCCCCCCCCCCCCCCCCCCCCCCCAATGCTGTCATTCTAGAATTCTCCACTGTCATAACTACGTCAGCACTAATACACTATTTAAATATAAATACTGTACTATAATATAATACTATAAAGTATAACTTAATACTATAATATGAATTTTGGTCAGACTTAATACAGTTCTACGTGTTAAGATTAGTTGTTACAACAGCTAATAGTTTTACAGCATTTCTTAATCTAGGTTTTCATGACACATAGGCTATTAAAATCAAAAAAAATTTTTTGCAAATTTTCAATGGCCAATATTTTTTACGTATTTGATTTTTGGTAACACATAATATGGTTCAATATCATTTGAACATTTCAGTTGTCTAAATTAATAGTAATGTATTATAAACAAGCATGAATTAACAATTAACAAAAGTATATTTATAATAATTGCTTGTACTGTTAAAAAAATCGGCTGACTTGGTAAGAACATTTCTTTTAATTAATTTTTATTTTTTAAATTAATTCATTTATTATTTATTTTATGTTATTTATTTATTTATTTATTTTTGCTTCTCTGGTGATTTTATCTTGATCAATTTTTTAAATAAAAAACGAGACAAAGTGCTTTTTCAAATAAACTATGATGCATATTCTTTATTATCTAACTACTGTCGATGCCCCACCTGCCATTTATTTTAATTCAGTGTTAGTCACTGTGTACAGTAATTTAATCAGATCATTCATTCCTTATATCATGTCCTTGATAATGGCACACAAGAGCACAGTGAATTACATAATGTAGGCTAATATATATATATTTGGATTTCTGGAATTCCGAATGAGCAATATTTTGACGTAGTCGATGGCAGCATTTAGAGCATACAGGAGTATTAGCTGGTGTGGATTTCAAACCAACTTTGTGATTAGTCCTCTGTACAAAATGACCTGAATTCACACAGGGAAGTTCACATTCCCAGGTGCATTAAAAAGATTGACCTATCAGCCTGCGGAGGGAAATCCGGTAAGACAAAACAAGCACAGCTCCAGAGCTCCACAACATCATTATCCTCCCCCTGCTCTGCTGTTTCTATTTTGAGCTAATGTGACTGATTAATCACAGAGATTACTAACAACAAATTCATAAAAGTGAACAAAAATAACGAACACAATGTAAGGCTGGGTTTGTAGTATGATGCATTTCTGACACTCTAGATATTAACCAGACAAAACCAACTACATTTATGGCATGGCTCACTTAGTGCTGAGTGACTTAAAATGAAAATGCAAGCAAACTGAGCCGCCACTGCTCTTTAGTTAGAAACCTATATTGATCTCAAGATGAAACCAACCCTGATCTACAGAAATCAATAGAGTTCACACAACCACAAATTAAATAAAAAAGGCATGTAGCGAATTGAGGGACTTTGTCACCAAATGTAGTGACTTTCTCATTGTTACTGTGACTTTTATTAATGTTTTGTGACAAGAAGCTATTTTGGAGATATTTAAATATAGTTGGCATCTTAAATATATTTAAATATATTTTTTGGTGATTAAAAAATTCGAGTAAATTTGATAAAAAATAAAAAAAGCAAACATTCTGTCTTTTGTAGCATCTTTTTTCTGTTATCATTTAACATACAGCTGAAATCACAGCAATAGCAAACAAAAATAGCAAAAATATTTAATAATCAGTGGAAACCGTTACAGTGTTCTCTATCACAATAAGAACAAAGTCGTTCGGTTTGCTCCATTAACAGGCTCCGGCATCGTGGCCGCATTACCACTTCGGGAGTGCATACTTTCTCTAATAATTCAATGGCCTAGAGTCACAACCACACCTCAAGGCATTGTTCAGATGTTTTTATTCAAGATATGTGTCATGTTTCATTTCTGAAAACTTGTGTGTGTTGAACTAATTTCTTATGCACCTCATCCCAAACCTTCCGTTGCTGATTCCAAAATGTCAACGGAGGCTTGAGCCATTGATATGCATTGGTTCAATAATTATTCATCAGAAAGAACTCCGTGTGTCTCAGTTGAAAATTTTATTTCAACACAATGAAAAATTACAAAAGGTGTCCCACAGGGATCTATTTTAGCACCAATTTGATTTTCTATCTATATTAATGACCTAGGTCATGGGATAACCTTGGCTAGAATTCATCTATATGCTGATGACAGAATTATTTACAGTAGCGCATTCGGTGAACCAAGCCATAGAGCTTTTGCAAGAATATTTTCCGTTACTGCAACTGTCACTGTCCAACTTAAAATTGCTTTTAAACTAAAAAAAGTATGCTCTTCAGTCGTTGCATTAAAACAGATCACCGTATTTTAACTTTACAAGGGGAATGTATTGAAAGAGTAAATTGTTACAAATATTTGGGCATATGGCTGGATGAAATGCTAGGATATTTTTGTAGATATTGAAAAACTTTTAAAAAAGACAGAAATTGGGTTTTATTTTCCGTTTGAAGAAATGTTTTCCTTTTGAGGCAAGAAAGAGAATTATAGAAAGTTGTTTCCTCTCAGTGTTCGATTACGGTGATGTGATCTATATGCATGCAAGTTTATCTTCACATGCTGTTGTTTATTGCTTGGTAAATTACCAATTTATATTTGCAATCTTTTATCCTATCACACCTGTAATTATAGCACTATCTACTGCTAAACAACTTCTAAATGTTCCAAGGATATACTCAGATTATTATAATTCTGGAAGCACTCCCCTCTTTAAAAATCGTTAAAAATCTCTTATGGACTAATCTAAAGGAAACACGTACTTGTTTTAAGTAGTTTTTTTTCATCTGTCACTACATGAGTACAGGGCAAAATATGGTAGATTTTATGTGTTTGTAAATTGTTTTAATGTGAAACTTTTTGTTAAGAACAGTTGTTCAAATCAAAACAGTTTTAATGAGAATTTGGCTGTATTAAAATAGAAATAGGCTGTATAAAAAGGAAACGAACGTAAAGAGCTGATACAACATGACGATGTAATGAATATGCTAATTAGTGCATGACATCATCTATAGTGACATTTAGCAACTTTCAAACAGGCTTTGGCTACTTTTCATTGAAGACATTTGGCAACAATGTAATGAATCTTTACACAAGTTAAGCCTGATCTGTATCTGCTCATAAAAGCCAGCAATGATTGCTCTGACCACCTCGGCTCCTAGCATCAAAGTATACAACTGTAATTGCGCAGGTTGAAGGTTTCTGTAATGTGGAAGTGTGAATGTGGAACCCAGGCTGCAGGATGTTGGATGTAGGTCACTACATGACAGACAACTGAGACCCATCACAAATTTTTAAGTCATTACATCTGATTGCACAAAATATTAAGGTTGGTGCTTTTTATTTATTTATTTTTTAAAGATGGTATGATAGATCACTGTTATAGAAAATTAAGATATCCATCCATCCATTCTCCAAAAGGCTTTTCCTCAGTGAAGTTGCAGCCAGGGGAAAATTAAAGATATTTAATCTATATGATCAATTGTTTTCAAAAATACAATGTGAATTACATTTTTTATATGATCAAAAGAAAGGAAAAGAAACACTAGAGTTCTAAACAAAAGTTCAGGAGGAATAGACCTTAAGGTTAGCACATTACATTTTTGACAGGAATGAAAATTAGGTTGTGAGGGATAGAAATACAGTGCGTTTAATGGATTGTACTGTCGTTTTACGACAAATCAATTATTCAGCTGATGAAATGTCTTTCCCAAAAAAGGTTTCTATGGACAAAAACTCTGTAAAACACAGTGTGAGGTGTGGAAATTGCATGCTCTTTATACAGTGTGTGTCATTGTCATTGTGTGTCCCTCACAGCCTCATTTTCATCCATGTAAAATTGAATATGGCGTCTAACCTGGCTGTGTTCATCTAAACCTGTCAATCACAACACAAGTGTATATAAACCTCTGCTTACCACACTGCTAGTACCATTCATCTCACAGCCACATCAGTCTTATATTTTGTTTCTATTGTCTCTATACATTCGTTTTCATTAAGTACTAGTGAACAGCTCGAGCCCTCCATGGACAGCAGGCCACATCTTTCCCCATTAAGGAGAAAATGTATGTGAAATCTATCAGATCTAGCACACATTCACTCTTACTTAAGATAACAAGCACTTTTGATAGAATCAAAAGTACAGTATTGGACTAAATCGGCATTAATCATTTTTATTCCAGTTAGCTACTGTCTGTGTACTCCGATCACAAAGCGAAACTTGGAGGACAGCAACATATCTTCAAAAGGAGAGTTAATTAATCCAGCATTCGCAGACTGCAAAATCCTGTGCCATTAAAATACAATAGATGGATTTAACTGGAAATGTCATCCGAAGGGACCTGTTTATCTGAAAATAAGAAGAAAACTACGGAAGTTCTAAGCGGCCATGCATTATATTTTTTTTCCTTCTTGTTTTCTCGTTATAACGACTTATTTTCTCGTTATATCGACATAACGAGAGTTGTTTTCTCGTTATAACGACTTCATTTTCTCGTGATCTCGACAAAGTTTTAAAAAATTTTTTTACAATGATTGTTTGATCTACTGTTGTTATAGTAACGAACTCAATCTGATGGACAGATAAACCATGTGCTCTTACTGTAGCCTAGGTCGTGGATATTTCAGCAAATTTTGCTTTGCCTAGTAATAACGTCTACAATACAAAAATAAAGGCTGATCAATCACGGTTGATATTTCCAGAGACAGTACGCTAAACATTTTGTTTGTGTAATTAACATGTTTAAATGGTCAAAGCAACACCGCAAACACAGGCGGAGCGCCTTCAGGATGCAGAACTATTCTAAAATCTTTTAGAGCTGCTTGGATTCAACTCACTTTCAATTTTCATTTTATTTGAAAGAAAATTATATATAATTTGTAATTTTTAGTTGTCATTATATGCTGTGACTGATATCATGTGCGTTCATGTGTAGCTATGTGTGTGTGTGTGTGTGTGTATATGTGTGTGTGTGTGTGTTTGTGTGGTTTCCACAAAGAAATGTAGAAAACACAAAAGATTACAACACTGTAGAACATCACTGAATTAAATTAGCCTATACACTTTACATATAAATCACATTTCTTATATATACATTTAATGATTAACAATAAAGATTAATAATAAGGAAAAGAGGCACATTACAAATAGCCTACATCGTTGAAGCCTGTCCTACTGTAGACAAACAGAACATCCCTGTGTATACACACACACATGCAATTTATGCAATGCTTTTTTTGTAGTAAATTTAGCTTTTTAGATTTTTAATCAAAAACTGATCAAGATGTTAATATTGAAGTTAATATAGTGTTACAATTTAGACTATTTATTATCTGTTTTGCCATTGCATATCGTTATTCATGCAACATTGAATAACTAATTTAAAGCTACTTTTTTATGTCTATTCAATGATTTTGTTATTTAACATAATAATGACTATTTTGATAATGATTATTTTAAATGATCAATTTCTCAGCCCAAACTGATGTGTGACTAAATTGTGAAAAATTTGAATAATAAATCAGCACATCATGTCATTAATTAGATTAAAATATTTAATGGCTTGACAGCCCATATACACTGAACAAAATTATTAACGCAACACTTTTGTTTTTGCCCCCATTTTTCATGAGCTGAACTAAAAGATCTAAGACTTTTTCTATGTACACAAAAGGCCTATTTCTCTCAAATATTGTTCACAAATCTGTCTAAATCT
>NW_015506799.1:140930-176455 GCF_001515645.1 Sinocyclocheilus grahami
GAGTGGTTTGCTGATGTCAATGTTGTGGATCGAGTGGCCCATGGCGGCGGAGGGGTTATGTAATGGGCAGGCGTATGTTATGGACAACGAACACAGGTGCGTTTTATTGATGGCATTTTGAATGCACAGAGATACCGTGACGAGACCTACAATCCCTGCCGGTACCAAGACTCAAACTCATGACCTTTGGGTTACAAGTCCAACTCTCTAACCATTAGGGCATGACTGCCCCAGCAGCTAATAACACACAGACGCATAGTCTCTCTAAAGTAATTTTGTTTTAGCCTGGTGTTAGCCTATATTGTGGAGAAAAAGTTTCATCAGCCGATTTGACTATAATTGAGTTCAAGATTTAAAGTCATGGCAGACTTATAGTGAGATGAACTTAGCCAATAAAATAGCCAAATCCCAGAGACGAGTTTTAGTAATTCTGCTTCAATCGTCTTGAAGTCAATGTTGAATTGGTTTTTGGTTAAATGGCTAAAATAAGGCCTGTTTTTAACACAAGCTCAATATATTTTCACATTTAATTCCATGACATAAAATACACCAGTTATACCACCTTGTACAGGTGCATCTCAAATTCAAAAAACTCAAAAGTTCATTTCAGTAATTCAACTCAAATTGTGAAACTCGTGTATTAAATAAATTCAATGCACACAGACTGAAGTAGTTTAAGTCTTTGGTTCTTTTAATTGTGATGATTTTGGCTCACATTTAACAAAAACCCACCAATTCACTATCTCAACAAATTAGAATACTTCATAAGACCAATAAAAAAAATTTTTTTAGTGAATTGTTGGCCACTTTCAGATTTTCTGAAATAATCCAAAAGCCAATGGAAAAAACCTATTTGTTTTTTGTCGAGGAAACCAGGGTGATGCAAACTTACAGGCTGGCCTATAAAAATACACATCACTGCAGCACTCTATATAGTTTTGACTGTATCTGGGGGTGATTAAAGCACAAAGGATGATCTCATGATTGTGCTTGTTAGTGATTTATGTTTTGCGGTTTGCTACCATCTATTTTGAATACTTTGTAAATTGCATCTGTACGCCAAACATAATTGTTCACCACACCTAATAAATGGTAATTCACACACATGCATACATGCATACCCCCACTGCTTTCCCCTGAAGGGGACCGTGAGTCAACAACCTAGTCAAATGAAGAACAATAAATACATTTAATATATATTTAATACATTAGAATGTAGATTTCTCACAATTTCTCCAACATTCTCACTCATTTTTCTCAAGAAAGAGAGAACTTTAGTAAGCCTGTGCTAAATAAGTGTCACCATTGTAGCTCATTTATGACTGGCGAAATTTACTCCCCCTGGTTTCACCTTTCACACAGAAAGAAATGGTTCTTTGCAGTGTAGCTTTGCAATTCAGCCTCTAGATGTCAGTGTTGTATATCAGTGTATTCTGTTTCAGAATGAGCTTTATTTAACAAATTACTGCTCTGAGGCCCAATAAAATCCCACACCTGCTCGTATACTTCATTATTCAGATTGATGATAATTTATGCTAAAACTACTATCACTTCATGTGATTACAGGTATGGAAGGTAAACTCTAGAAGAGTGTAGAGATATTAGTCATGTTGCCTTGGTTTTGAAAAGGAATAGCAAAGCAATTATGCTTAAAATAATCTGTGTGCATTAATACAAAAGGTCACTAAGTCTTACTCCTGATGACTCTAAATCTTGATTTTATAGAATGTAATAAAAATATCAATAGTATCTGATTGTAATATTTTTACTTTATATAGAAAGCGTTAAACTTTATATAATAACTCATGCTACTTAAGAACACAATGTCTAATCTTGCGGATTGAGGGCACATATGTTCTGAGTGTGAC
Source organism: Sinocyclocheilus grahami (assembly GCF_001515645.1). Taxonomy (NCBI): domain Eukaryota; kingdom Metazoa; phylum Chordata; class Actinopteri; order Cypriniformes; family Cyprinidae; genus Sinocyclocheilus; species Sinocyclocheilus grahami. The sequence continues at coordinate 142,799 of NW_015506799.1, forward strand.
AGAAAAATAAATATATTAAAGTGATGCTTTAATATATTCAGATGATAAGAGAGTTGCATCAGTGACTGCGTTTGATCTGATGAATCTGTTTGCACGCCTGTCATATCTTAGATCTTACAATAGCCAGTTATGAATGATATAATCTGAAAACTGTGGACGGTGAGAAAGACAGATATGAGAGAATCCAAACTTGCAATGAAACATCCAGTTTATGACCAGTATCTAAGGGTCGATGATATTGATATATCCATTGGAGGCAATTAAAATGCAGCTGTCTATGTGGACTCTCTTAAAGGGATAGTTCATGCAAAAAAAGAAAATTCTGTCTTTTACTCAAAGTCAATGGCTACCTTCAAACATTTTGATTACCAAACATTCTTCAAAATACCGTCTTTTGTGCTCTGCAGAAGAAAGAAACTCATTCAGGTTTGGAACAACATTAAAGGGTGAATAAATGTCAGAATTTTTTTTGGGTGAACTATCCCTTTAAAAAATAAAGGTTATTGGTATCTACAGTTCCATGAAGAACCTTACAAATCTATAGAACCATTCCATTGCACAAAAGGTTCTTTATAGTGGATACATGTTCTTAATATTAATGTTCTTGACACTAAGAAAATAATGGTTCTATTACTATTAAAGGTATATAGGGTAGGCGATTTCAGAGAAGCTAGCAATAGCAAGCTAGCTTTGAAAGGATTCTTTGGGGAACAAAAATGATTCTTCTGTATAACTACGAAAACCTTGGAACCTTAATTTTAAGAGAGTATGTGAGATTTTAGTAGGATTTTAAATTACTTTTATGACTTTAGACCACATGTGTGGTTTTGAGATGGAGAGAATTAGAGGTCAAATTCCCAAGGAAAAAGCAAGTAATGACAACAAAACAAAGACCTTCATGGCAGCTTAACGTTCATTCAAACCACAGCGGACGGATGCTGAAGTGTGCGGTTGAGGAGCCGCTCTCACTGGCATGACACCTGAGTAAGCAAAGACACTGTGAATATGTGGCATAAACAAGCCTGGAGGGAGCATCTAAACATGAAAGCGTGTCCGTTCTCCTTTTGGCCCCAGGTGTTCATAAACAAACGCCTTCTGTTTGCTCTTCCCAGTGAGTTTATTTGTGACGCGGGCTCTCTCCCCTCCGCCGCTCACGCCTGGCCCCGCTCCGACGGCAGGCGGCCATCCTGGCAGCTGCTTACCGCTCCAGCTCCCGACGGGAAAAAGAGAAATGGGCTCCACTACAATCAAAAAACCTGGTGGAAAAAGCCCGAGAGACTGACGGGAAGTGCTCGTGGCAATTAATCCTTGCTTTTCCAAGAGTGTGAAGAGGATGAATATATTTTAGTATCATCGAGATACATTTTATTAAAGGAATAGTTGATTGCCCACACCCAAACATAGGGGTGGATGATATGACAAAAGAAATTTAATGGTATGAGAAATTTTATTTCACGATAACGATATGTACCTCGATATAGCTATTTTCTATTTTAAGAAAAAGAAGCAAATCTCAAGCACAACAGAACAAATAAATATGAAATACTTTTAATTTATTCAGCTACAGTAGGCTAGGTTTATTTAACATATAGTAAGAAATATTACAGAAATTGAATAAAGTGTATAAATAAAACACTGCATAGTCTTCACTGTATCAATCAAACATGATTAACATTAATAATGACAGACAGCAGCAGGTAAATAAGGCTGCCGTCCCTTTAAGACCGACTGCACAGATCTAATATACTGAAACACATCCGGTTTTCACCCAACTGTTTTACATTTATTTAACATATAACCGACTGTGTTTACTTGAATACTCCACACGACGGGCATTATGACATTACTGTGTGCGTATTTGACCATTCAAGCACAATAAAACCGATGATTTGGAGAAACGTAGCATTGCATCACTTGCTCACCAGTGGATCCTCTGCAGTGAATGGGTGCCGTCAGAATGAGAGTCCAAACAGCTGATAAAAATTTCACAATCAGTCCATCAGTTAATGTCTTGTGAAATGAAAAGCTGTGTGTTTGTAAGAAACAAATTCATCAAGACGTTTGTAATTTCAAACCGTTGCTTTCAGCTAAAACCCGAGTTCTATCCATAATATTTCTTTATCCAGTGAAAAAGTCGTCTCGTCTGAAATGGGAGAGAAACATGCACAGATCAAGCACCATGTGCAATTGAACAGTCCAAAATTGTTCTAAACCAATATGTGGGTGGATTTTGATCTGAGAGGACAACAGGGGATAGACTGCATCACTGGAGAAAGTGTCATTAAGATTATGGACAAAGACTATTGGCCAAAAACAATAGTTTGAAGTTAAACCCCGTAATGATAGATTTGTTTCTTACATACATGCACCTTTTCCCTTCACAAGGCATTAATTGATGGACTGGAGTGGTGTGGATTACTTGTGGATTATTGTGATGTTTTTACCAGCTGTTTGGACTCTCATTCTGACGGCACCCATTCATTGTAATGGTAAAGTTTTTTTATGTCTATATTTATTTATTTAGTTAGTTTTAGTACTTATCTGCTCTGATTTTGGAACAGGATTGAGCGCACTACACTCATAAATGGCACTTTTTAGCCTGGCTATAACTCACTTTTTGAGTCAAAAGCAAGATTCAGAAATGAAACTGATGTGAACATATATATGTGTGCACTCTGCAGACATCCAAACATCGATCTGAATTTCAGACATATCACCACCAACTTCCAAAGCAGATCTCCACCTCCAGCACATGACAGATTCAGGGCAAAGTATATTCATCACCACCACAGATTACTGCACTGGAGACGGTCCAGCTAGCAGAGCACAAAGCTCCCTGTGTGGTCACCATCTCCATCCAGGAAGAAAAGCTTCACAACCAAACTTTGTGCAATAGAATTAATAAGTTATTAGACCACTTACTAAACACTAATGGCATAAATAATTTGTCTCTGTAAGAGGCATTACCATTGTTAAGTGGTAAATAAGGATCTTACTTTGAAAAAGAAGGATTCTATTAAGTGGCGACCCAAAGAATTACCAGAGTTGATTATCACTGAAAAATTATTTAAAATGTTCACAAATCAAATTTTCAAAATGAATAAATATTAACATATTACATATTAATAAATGCCTACACACACACACTTACTTTCAAACGTTTGGAATAAGTGACGTGACATGTGGCCAAGTATGGTGACCCTTACTCAGAATTAGTGCTCTGCATTTACCCATCCAAAGTGCACACACAGCAGTGAACACACACCAGCCGAAACACATCCGGTTTTCACCCAACTGTTTTACATTTATTTAACATATAACCGACTGTGTTTACTTGAATACTCCACACGACGGGCATTATGACATTACTGTGTGCGTATTTGACCATTCAAGCACAATAAAACCGATGATTTGGAGAAACGTAGCATTGCATCACTTGCTCACCAGTGGATCCTCTGCAGTGAATGGGTGCCGTCAGAATGAGAGTCCAAACAGCTGATAAAAATTTCACAATCAGTCCATCAGTTAATGTCTTGTGAAATGAAAAGCTGTGTGTTTGTAAGAAACAAATTCATCAAGACGTTTGTAATTTCAAACCGTTGCTTTCAGCTAAAACCCGAGTTCTATCCATAATATTTCTTTATCCAGTGAAAAAGTCGTCTCGTCTGAAATGGGAGAGAAACATGCACAGATCAAGCACCATGTGCAATTGAACAGTCCAAAATTGTTCTAAACCAATATGTGGGTGGATTTTGATCTGAGAGGACAACAGGGGATAGACTGCATCACTGGAGAAAGTGTCATTAAGATTATGGACAAAGACTATTGGCCAAAAACAATAGTTTGAAGTTAAACCCCGTAATGATAGATTTGTTTCTTACATACATGCACCTTTTCCCTTCACAAGGCATTAATTGATGGACTGGAGTGGTGTGGATTACTTGTGGATTATTGTGATGTTTTTACCAGCTGTTTGGACTCTCATTCTGACGGCACCCATTCATTGTAATGGTAAAGTTTTTTTATGTCTATATTTATTTATTTAGTTAGTTTTAGTACTTATCTGCTCTGATTTTGGAACAGGATTGAGCGCACTACACTCATAAATGGCACTTTTTAGCCTGGCTATAACTCACTTTTTGAGTCAAAAGCAAGATTCAGAAATGAAACTGATGTGAACATATATATGTGTGCACTCTGCAGACATCCAAACATCGATCTGAATTTCAGACATATCACCACCAACTTCCAAAGCAGATCTCCACCTCCAGCACATGACAGATTCAGGGCAAAGTATATTCATCACCACCACAGATTACTGCACTGGAGACGGTCCAGCTAGCAGAGCACAAAGCTCCCTGTGTGGTCACCATCTCCATCCAGGAAGAAAAGCTTCACAACCAAACTTTGTGCAATAGAATTAATAAGTTATTAGACCACTTACTAAACACTAATGGCATAAATAATTTGTCTCTGTAAGAGGCATTACCATTGTTAAGTGGTAAATAAGGATCTTACTTTGAAAAAGAAGGATTCTATTAAGTGGCGACCCAAAGAATTACCAGAGTTGATTATCACTGAAAAATTATTTAAAATGTTCACAAATCAAATTTTCAAAATGAATAAATATTAACATATTACATATTAATAAATGCCTACACACACACACTTACTTACTTTCAAACGTTTGGAATAAGTGACGTGACATGTGGCCAAGCATGGTGACCCTTACTCAGAATTAGTGCTCTGCATTTATCCCATCCAAAGTGCACACACACCCGGAGCAGTGGGCAGCCATTTTTTTGCTGCGGCGCCCAGGGAGCAGTTGGGGGTTCGGTGCTTTGCTCAAGGGCACCTCAGTCATGGTATTGAAGGTGAGAGAGAGCACTGTACATTCACTCCCCCCACCTACAATCCCTGCTGGTACGAGACTCGAACCCACAACCTTTGGGTTAAGAGTCCAAATCTCTAACCATTAGGCCACGACTTCCCCACAATAATTCAGATTTTTTATGTTTTTGAAAGAAGTCTCTTATGCTAACCTAGGCTGCATTTAAGAAAAAAAAACATAATATTGTGAAATATTATTAAATAAAAAATTAATTTTCTATTTGAATATATCTGAAAATGTAATTTATTCCTGTGAAGCAAAGCTGAATTTGCAGCATCATTAATCATTACATTGGTCTTCAGTGTCACATGATATATATATATATATATATATATATATATATATATGTGTGTGTGTGTGTGTGTGTGTGTGTGTGTGTGTGTAATATATATATATGTGCGTGTGTGTGTGTGTGTGTGTGTGTGTGTGTGTACACATAATAGAATACTATTATTCTTGTAAACCAATAATTCACTCCACAAAATATATGGATAATATGTATTTCAGACCCTTTTTTTTTTAAATTTTCGCACGTGAAAATGTGAGCATTTAGTGCCAGTAGCAGCAAGAAGCTTGTGCGTCCTCTCAGTAAAACTCTCCTAAAGATTTTAGGCAACTCAGCATGGCATTTACATTTATTCATTTAGCAGATGCTTTTATCCAAATGAGAAATACAACAAGCGACTCATCATAAAGAGGCAATAAACATGAATACAAAGTGCTAGTAATACAAAGTTTTAGACATCGTTTAGAATAATTCAAGCTAGAACAGAAAATTAAGGAATAGTGAAAGCATAGAGGAAGATTTTTTTCAGTAGGATGCATAATCAGCATGTTTGTCTTGCAAACATATGTTTAAAAAAAAAAATGGCAAGAAAACTTTATTATACGTATTACTTCCTGTACTTAAAACAGACGAGAACGAGGCATGAGGCTGATATATATATATATATATATTATTATTATTATTAATATGTAAGAACATTTGCCTCATTCCTATTCCAACTCTGATAACTCCACACCTCTGAATGACAGAAGATAGCATAGAGAAAGCATTATAACCGAGAATACATCCAGACAAGTACTGTAAATGCTTTTAATTCCTTTAGTTGAACATATGCATGTTCAAATAAACGTCTCTATCATTTCCGCACTTCTCCTTACTGAATTCTCCCCTGACAGTTTCTTCTCTTCTGTTGTGTTCATGCACACTTTACATAACTAAATCGCCAACTAGAGCAATTAAAAGATCATTTTTCTTCATAACTGTGATTAAATGTTTGTTTGTTTTTGCTCCCACTTTCTGCTATTTCTCTCTCTACTCTTGCACCCTTTTGCGATTTCATTGATGCTCATACACACGGATGATCTCGGGCATTTTGTCAATCTAATCACACAAAAAAAGGTGTACATTTTCAGTCTTGTACTGTGCACCTGCATTAACATTTATTTTACAGGGAAGTATGGAAAAGTATGGAAATGTAATGCTGATTATGAACTGTAGGTTGGCAATGTTAAGCCTTTAAAATAAAGATTTTCACAAGTAATATTGCGAAGTCCACCTGGCAAGTCCTTGGTTCCACCCACTGATTATGCAACACAAAATTGCAACGACAAAAAAAGAGAGAAAGACACACTGAGAAATGGATATTCATTTGCCAAAACTTCTACAGAGGCTGCTAGTCCTAACTAACCAATGTGTGCAATGATGCATACTGTTATAAAGGATATAAAGGCATTAATGTCTGAGGTACAATAGGCTACCAGACCTTTGGCTTCAGATGAAGCCTCAAGGTCACCAGCGGATCAAAATATCTTTAATAATGCTAAAGCAAACACACCTTTTGAGTCATTCACCAAATGCATATAACACAAGCGCAGTGTGTGGACCTGTTGAAAATGATAAAGCAAAAAAAAATTACAGTCAGTTCTCAAACCTCAACATTTGGAAACAAGAGTCTGCTCAATTATACGTTTTAGGCATGCATGGCAAATGCACAATACTATTGTTTCATCTACTGCTCTGGATTTTAAATATTCAACATGCTCAGCTCAGCAGACTCACACTCTTCTATATGGAAATATGTACTTAACGGTTCAAACCAGCAGCAGTTACATATTCAACTGAGTGACCAGTGTTTCCAAAGCGTGGGCTTGAGAAATAAGTAACCTGCAAAGTAAAACCGTCGCCTACCTAATATTGGCACGCACTGTCTGCTTATTTGTGCCAGTTTGCTTTCTCTGCATGGCCAATGTGAAAACTTAAAGGGATCCCTGGGTATTAAGACTTCTATGGCTTAATATAATGTAAATGATGTCTCTTCCTGAAATATGTAGTAGAAGACATCCACATGGAGTCTAAACGCCCCGAATCTCGAGGAAAATCTGCGCTGAGAAACTCCTCTAGCGGCCGCGCGTCATGATTAGTGTCGGCATGTTTACAGGATGACATAGCATTTCTCAGCCGTTTGTAAGCTCTTTCAGTAGCTGTGGTCTACTAAAAGACTCAAAGGCATCAGGACTAAAATGGAGTGAAAAAAGTTTTATTCGTCCACAGGCTCTTCCCATTCTTTTCTCCTCTTCTTGTCCTTCGACTGAAAATTACAACCAAACCCATCGATTTTTATCCACATGGAGTCTAAACGCCCCGAATCTCGAGGAAAATCTGCGCAGAGAAACTCCTCTAGCGGCCGCGCGTCATGATTAGTGTCGGCATGTTTACAGGATGACATAGCATTTCTCAGCCGTTTGTAAGCTCTTTCAGTAGCTGTGGTCTACTAAAAGACTCAAAGGCATCAGGACTAAAATGGAGTGAAAAAAGTTTTATTCGTCCACAGGCTCTTCCCATTCTTTTCTCCTCTTCTTGTCCTTCGACTGAAAATTACAACCAAAAGTCGCACAATGTGATATCGTATCAGTATTTTATTTTCTGAGTTGTGTATTCTGAGTTGTGTTGCGGTAAAAAGCCAAAGACTATAGAAATAAGCGCCAGTAGCTCACCGAGTGCAACCATTTGACGCCATCGACGCAGAATGTACTGTGCACATAAAATAATGGCGCCTCCCATAGTCCAAAAACCATGTCGATTTTTTAAAATAACATACATCTTTCATGGGGGTTCTACTATATATTTAAATAAGAGACATCATTTACGTTATATTAAGCTATACATGTCTGAATACCCGGGGATCCCTTTAAAGGACTAGTTCACCTAAAAATTTAAATTAGCTGAAAATTTACTCACCCTAAGGACATCCCAAGATGTAGATGAGTTTGTTTCTTCATCAAATTTGAAGAAATGTAGCATTGCATCACTTGCTCACCAGTGGATGCTCTGCAGTGAATGGGTGCCGTCAGAATGAGAGTCCAAACAGCTGAAAAAAACATCACAATAATCCACACCACTCCAGTCCAGCAGTTAATGCCTTGTGAAGTGAAAAGCTGCGTGTTTGTAAGAAACAAACACATCATTAAGGCATTTTAACTTAAAACCGTTTCTTCTGGTCAAATAATCCATAATAACGCTACCTCCAGTGATAAAGTCCATCCCCTGTTGTCCTCTCACATCAAAATCCACCCATATATATTTTTTGAACTGTTTTGGCTTGTAAACAGTGCTTGATCTGAGCATATTTCTCTCCTGATTCAGACATGATGACTTTTTCACTGGAGAAAGCAATATTATGGATAGAGGACTCCTATTTATAGGTTAGAAGTTGTAAAAGTCTTAATGATGGATTTGTTTCTTATAAACAAGCAGCTTTTCACCTCACAAGACGTTATTTGATGGACTGGAGTAGTGTGGATTACTTATGGATTATTGTGATGTTTTTATCAGCTGTTTGGACTCTCATTCTGACGGTACCCATTCACTACAGAGGATCCACTGGTGAGCAAGTGATGCAATGCTACATTTCTGATGAAGATACAAACTCATCTACATTTTGGATGACCTGAAGGTGAGTAAATTTTTTAGCAAATTTTCATTTTTGTGTCTACTATTCCAATCAACTATTCCATCTATAAGTATGTTCTTTTCATCAAGTTTCTCAACGGAATATTTCATTATTTTTTCGTCCTTGTGATATTTCAAATCTGTATGTAATTTTTTCCCCCATAAAACATGAAAAGAGACATTTTGAAGAATTTTTATGCAGCTCTTTTCCAGCAATCCATAGATTTATTCATGTTCACAATCCAAAAAAGTCGCAAAATCACTGAGGATAAAGAATGAGATGTGAGAGCTTCAAAAAGATTCTGTGAAAACGGCTTACATTTCAGTCTGCTCCTCACATGACATTATCATATGGGTTCAGAAGACTAAAATATATAGTGCAGCAATTGAATAAACCACCTTTATGGTTCATTTATGATTTTTTTTTTTGACAGATGTTGTCTCTATGGACTGTCGTTGTATGGAAAAGAACTGTTTGAAGATTCTTTAAAAAATTCCTTTTGTGTTCCACAGAAAAGTGAGACATGAGGGTGAGACAAAAACATTTTCAGAATTCTTTCAATATGTTCAATTTTGATCCAAATTTTCAAATTAAAGCTTATTTCTACAAGCACTACAGGTGTCTTAATTTACTCTAATTAACTAATTCACTCTTCAAACAACAATATCTAATGATGTAGTAAGAAATATATCTAAAATATTGTTTATGGCCATTTTATCTAAATGCTAAAATATTCATAATTATATAAATAAGATAATGGCATCAGAAAATGGCATGTTCATTTGTATATCCCTCATCCTCATTAACCTTTCCCTAATGCCTGTATTAATTGTGTCTCTTCTCACAAGATGAATCAGTACCAGCTGTAAAAATTTCAACCCTGAAAGACAAGTTGAAACGGCCTTACCCTTGAAAGCACAACACGTCTCTAATGGCAATAAATCTGTCTGAATGTGGGATTTGGAAGTGTGAATGTTAAGATCCATTTAGGAGAGCAAGCGCATTAATGTCATCTCAGATTCAAGGTTTAAAGATGTCTACATTATCGCCCTTGCAAAGAAAATGCTAATTATTCACATTGCCTATGTTGAGACTAACACCCTGTGTAACAAACTGTTTGTAAAGTAGATGAGTAAATGGAAGCAATTGCATTGTGTGCTGAATAAAAAATAGTTCCCTTCAATTTAAACAAGCTTTAGGTACTTTATCATTTAATATAGAATAGCATGGACTCTTAGCAGGACATAAAATTGACTAATGCACAACAAACCATTAGTACAGTTGTTGTTATTGCACAGAAAACATCACATGCATTTCTGCAATTGTTCTGCCATCGTTTAATGCAGAGAATTCAGTGATCTGTGAGAGCATATTATCCTTTATACTACTCAAGATAATGGGAAATTATCGGTTTTCCACAGTCCTCAATGCACTTGAGGTCCATCCAGCATCAGCATGATCACCAACAACATCATATAGCTCATTTTATTGCTGCTATTGTAATAATAACTGCTGTGTGTGCACAATAGTCAACTATATAATAAAGGCAGACTTTAACTGAACGGCTTTGCACGGGTATTTTTCATGAACAAAGTCAGGGCAGGTTGTCATTTTATAGAATTCAATTGAACCCAAATGATTTCGCACTTAACAATTGTGTTATTTACATGTTTTGTGAACTATCAGAGCTGGGTAGTAACTGATTACATGTAATCTGGTTACGTAATCAGATTCCAAAAATGAAGCACTTGTAATTCGATCTTGTTACTTTTTAATGATTACATATTATTCACACAATAACAATAAACGATTCATGATTCTCCCTAATTCTTTCCTCTCTAAAGTAGCCTATCGGTTATACGCATTCAGAAATTCTTCCAGTTTTGTTGACATTCACACAAACCGTTTTTACTTTGATTGTTGCGATTTAACATTTGAATTGCATTTTTATGATTTAATCATTAGCTTTTCATTGAATTCACGAACCCCAGTTTGGGAAACCTGGACGTAATGTAATGTTTAATGCACTTCATGTTGTTTCTAACAACAAATGGAAAATATTTTCTTTCTTTTTTGCATTTTATATCAATATAGCGCAAGATTAAAATCAATGTGATAGATTAGTTAAAGGAACACTCCACTATTTTTGAAAATAGGCTCATTTTCCAACTCCCCTAGAGTTAAACAGTTGAGTTTTACCGTTTTCGAATCTATTCAGCCGATCTCGGGGTCTGGCGGTAGCACTTTTAGCTGTAGCTTAGCAGGTAGTTTGGTAGAGGATGAGCCAGTTTTTATACATGTAAAATGGTCAAGGATTGTGTCCGCAGGCTGTGAGTTTCATCCCACCTGCTTGCCTGCTTCAAGTCATGCATTTTATAAAAAGACGCTGAAACACAATCTAAAAAAGTCGACAGTGAACAAACGGTCCACCAAGTTCCTCTGCAAACTATTACACAGCTGGAAGTCTGCCTATAAGCTTAAATATCAGGATATAGATTTTCATCTACAAGATTCAGATGCCATGCCAATAATGAAATAATTTAAATCTACCGGCCAAAGCAACAGGTAGCCTAGATTGTCCAGCTGTGACACCGCGAATAAAGTCCCCTCTCACTCACAGAACGGCAAAAGTACACACATGACCGTCAGCTTGTCAAACTTGCGTGCGAGACATGTGCATGCACGAGGAAGCAATAATCATGCACCTTTAGTCCTACCACTCGATGAACTTGACGTGTCCACTCGGGCTGAGATGCTGTCGCGTTTCTTCTCCATTGCAATAACAGTGTTTGTTTCCAGTTTTCTCTCCGTGTGTTGCGCGCTTATGGGGGCAGATTTAGTGACTGTTGCGCTTCAGCTGATGCTGCCTGATGCCGTCGAGGATGAGCGTCACCGCTCAGGCGAGCTCTCGCTGTCAGAGTTCATTTCATAAGGGCCGTCAACTTTGCAAAATATATATTTTTTTATTGTTTTTATCCTTATATATTACATTTCATGTATACAATAGCCTACGTGTTATATATACATTTAAAGTTTATTTACATAATATATCATATTATTTTTTACTTATATTTAATAACATAAAATATTTAATATAATAGATTTAATTATGTATTAAACCCTATTTTTGAGCATTTTCTGAAAAACGACATACCCTAATACAAATGTCTGTAGCTCTTGAACCCTTTGGTCTATAATATTCACAAATCTTAGTAATAATAACTCAAAAGTAGTATAGCAACCGAATAAAACAAGGTAAAAATGTACATGAAAGTGACTAACGATTTGTTCAAATGAACTTCACTTACGGAAAAATGGATGAGACTTTAAATAATATAAATATATTTAATATAAAATTAAACTGTATTAAATATGTTATATATTATAAATATACATATCATTTATATCAATTAATATATTTGTTTTATAATGATTTATTATTAAAATATTACATTTCAATTTTATATAATATAATATAACTATATTGCAATTGAAGAAATTGCTAGTCCGTATTAAATTACAGTTGCACCTAAATTTGAACTCTTAAGAAACTCTTTTATATATTTAATAATTATATGATTGTAATATCATTTATATTATTTGATATATTTAATATACCATACACTCTAAAAAATGCTGGGTTAAATATAACCCAGCGCTGGGTTAAAAAGGGACAAACCCAGAGGTTGGGTTGTTTTGACCCAGGTCCCCTCTCACTCACAGAACGGCAAAAGTACACACATGACCGTCAGCTTGTCAAACTTGCGTGCGAGACATGTGCATGCACGAGGAAGCAATAATCATGCACCTTTAGTCCTACCACTCGATGAACTTGACGTGTCCACTCGGGCTGAGATGCTGTCGCGTTTCTTCTCCATTGCAATAACAGTGTTTGTTTCCAGTTTTCTCTCCGTGTGTTGCGCGCTTATGGGGGCAGATTTAGTTACTGTTGCGCTTCAGCTGATGCTGCCTGATGCAGTCGAGGATGAGCGTCACCGCTCAGGCGAGCTCTCGCTGTCAGAGTTCATTTCATAAGGGCCGTCAACTTTGCAAAATATATATATTTTTATTGTTTTTATCCTTATATATTACATTTCATGTATACAATAGCCTACGTGTTATATATACATTTAAAGTTTATTTACATAATATATCATATTATTTTTTACTTATATTTAATAACATAAAATATTTAATATAATAGATTTAATTATGTATTAAACCCTATTTTTGAGCATTTTCTGAAAAACGACATACCCTAATACAAATGTCTGTAGCTCTTGAACCCTTTGGTCTATAATATTCACAAATCTTAGTAATAATAACTCAAAAGTAGTATAGCAACCGAATAAAACAAGGTAAAAATGTACATGAAAGTGACTAACGATTTGTTCAAATGAACTTCACTTACGGAAAAATGGATGAGACTTTAAATAATATAAATATATTTAATATAAAATTAAACTGTATTAAATATGTTATATATTATAAATATACATATCATTTATATCAATTAATATATTTGTTTTATAATGATTTATTATTAAAATATTACATTTCAATTTTATATAATATAATATAACTATATTGCAATTGAAGAAATTGCTAGTCCGTATTAAATTACAGTTGCACCTAAATTTGAACTCTTAAGAAACTCTTTTATATATTTAATAATTATATGATTGTAATATCATTTATATTATTTGATATATTTAATATACCATACACTCTAAAAAATGCTGGGTTAAATATAACCCAGCGCTGGGTTAAAAAGGGACAAACCCAGAGGTTGGGTTGTTTTGACCCAGCGGTTGGGTTGGTTTGACCCCAGCGGTTGGTTGGTTTGACCCAGCTTTTGGGTTGCTTTGACCCAGCGGTTGGGTTGTTTTGACCCAGAGGTTGGGTTGCTTTGACCCAGCGGTTGGGTTGCTTTGAATCAGAGGTTGGGTTGCTTTGAACCAGAGGTTGGGTTGTTTTGACCCAGAGGTTGGGTTGTTTTGACCCAGCGGTTGGGTTGTTTTGACCCAGAGGTTGGGTTGTTTTGACCCAGTGGTTGGGTTGTTTTGACCCAGCGGTTGGGTTGTTTTGACCCAGTTATATTTAACCCAGCATTTTTTAGAGTGTATTATATAACTATATTGCAATTTAATATATTGCTTAAATGCAGTTGTGCCCAAAAGTATTTGAACTTTTTAGCAACTCTTAAAAATGTACTGTATTACTATCATTGCATTAACCCTTGTGCGACCTTTTGGACATTTTTGTCCTTTTCAGTTTTGTTTTTTTGATCATTTTGCCTGTGTTATTGCCACCTGCATACATTTTGGCACAGGTGTGTATTTTTATTGGAATTTTACTATTTCACTTCCATTTACTTTAATAAATCTGTTTTGCACTAGGTACAAAAAATTGTTCCTCTCAGGACCTTAAGGACAAAAATGTCCCCAATGAAACCCATTAAAACTGCTATTTTTAATCGCAGTGCCATTTAACTGTAAAATTATGCCATTTTTGTTGATAGGCTTTCATTCTATTGGCAAGGCTTTACAATTAAATTTTTTACTATTTTTTATCAGATGGTGCCATTGTTGACCTATAAAGAAAATGCTCACTTTATTTCTGTTTTCTGCTTCTGCATATTATAGAGCCAATTGGATAAATAATGCAGCTATAATTGTGTTGGTATGGATGTCAGAGTGTGGTTTGTATGTGTGTCATAAAAAAAAAATTGTGTGTGTGCGTGTGTGTTCTTGTAATATTTGAGAGAGAGAAACTCTACTGCAAATCACAAATCCAACCACTGTGTGCACCAGCAGAGTTTTGCTGGCATCTAATGGGGAAAATTTGGTACTGCACCCAAACAAAATCTTACTGAAAGCTCATTTTTTGAGATATCAACCTCAAATTTGGAATACAACTTGTTTAGAGTTATGGCTTTAATTTTCTAGCAGGTATAGAGCTCAAGATGTTTCATAAAATATATATTTTATATAAAACATCATTCATAAATCATTTTCATAAACCTAAACATCTAGAACTTTTTTTTGGTTTCACTTTTTAAACTTTTTTTACTTCAACAATAATCTGCCATGGGTCTTCTTTAAAATTAGGCCAGACTTAACTATGTGCTCCCAAGCTTCAAATTCTTTGACAGTTTATTGACATGGACATTTTTGTCCACTATGGACCTACTTTTTTTTAAGTATTTTCTGGGAAAATCCAGCAAATTGGATTTGAGCAAATATATTCTGCACTACAAAGATCTTTAACTCCTGTGGTGTTTCTGCAAAGACACCTCCATAAACTGTGGAGTTTATGGAGGTGTTAGTAAAAATCATCTTTGGACCAGTTCACTGTTTGAATTTGTTTTTAATCTAATGCGATGAAATTCATACACCATGGGTTTCAAGTATCCGAATACATTTTGGAGTGACTGTATATGGTTCGTTTCAACAGTAACTTTTACACTGCACTAGAATTTAGATCTGACATGCATCTACAGCATGATATAGCACTATACTGTACCATGAGAATTTATGAGAATTTATACTCAAGAACTGCCAGTACTGAGTACACACTGCCACGCTCGAGCTTGATATACCATTTCTTGGAGAATAGAAAGAGTATATAAAAAGACAGCTCAGAATTCAGCAGATGGGTTTTGACATTTCTGACAGCTTTTCGACTGACAATACCAGGCGTTTACACAAGCTTAGAAATAGATTTCACTAATTTACCAGTGCTCAAGATGTTGTGCTGTACTATTTATCTCTAATACTGATCTAACAATATCTATCAGAAGAAGAATAATCCATTTAATATCATCATTATCTCTTGAAACCGTAATTAACATAATAAATTAATCATCGGCAATCAACATCCACGACCCATGCTGTGATAATGAAATGCTGGTGAAAGGAAATGAATAGCTGGTGAAGATGTAGGAGGGTAAAACTCCTCACAGGAGAAATTAAGCATCTACTAGGCAAACTTTATGTCTTTCAGACAAGAGGATAAAGAAGGATTTGGCTCCATTTGCTCAATGCAGTAATTCACTGACACCATCCCACATCTGACTGTACTGTATAGTGGGCGCGTACAGATATTGTAGCCTGGAGACTGAGAAGATTATGTCTGAGCTATCAAGTGTGATGAGCTTATGTAACATAGACATCCACATTTGTGTCCATGAGGACTGAGGCATATACACAGAATATGGATGTTAATGTAGACATGACCTTGAGGAAAACATGTCTACATGAGATGCATGGTGACGCAAACAGCAAACCTGACATCTTTCAGTTAGCATGAGATGCTGTTTCACTCAAACATGCTCATTTAAAATAAAATAAAAATAATTCTGAGTTTACATCTCACAATTCTGTGTTTTTTCCAATAATAAAAAAGGTAACTGTGACATTTTATCTCACAATTCTGATTTTTTTTCTCGTAACTGCAAGTTTATATCTTACAATTCTGACTTTTCTTCTCAACATTGTGAGTTTATATCTCACAATAAATAAATAAATACATACATGCATACCGAAAGGTCTTGAAACATTTATCTTAAGTTCAGTGCTGTTTAAGTTGAAGTTTGAGATGAGTGCCGCATTTTTAAAATGTAAAAGAGCAATTATCAAACATGTCCATCTAGCTCATGTTTATATAGAGAATCATTGTAAAAAAAAAAATGCAAATGCAGAAACATGTTTTGTGTAAACAGCCACTAACTTTGTGTTTCAACCCAGGGCTATTGTAATTAACTAAAACTAAACCCATAAAAAACATAAATAAACATTAACTAACATTAACTTATTTAAGCTAGTTTCCAAGGAAACACTAATTTATGTTTAGTTAAATTTGAAGCACTTTTTTTTAATACAGATATTATATTTACATAAATACATACATAAACCAAACTAATACAAATGACACAAAACATACAGCAAAATAAACAAATACAATTAAAACAATATATATATATATATATATATATATATATACTATTAATAAAATCTATAATAATATATCAATGATACTAACACTAGTCAACCAATGCCGTAAGTTGGACCAAGGGATGGAAGACCAAAAAATATATATATATATATATTTTTTTTTTGCATCATTTGCAATGTACACTACTTATGCAGTGGCACAGATTCTAGTATATATGCTTCTGACACATTGAGCCATTGAGCTCATATGGGCAGCGCTAGTTTGAATCTGTGTAATGTGTCTTGATCCCATTACTCCTCTCAGCCCAGTTGTCTCCGTCTATCCGTCAATAAAGAAGCAAAAGCCCCTGAAAGAAAGCACAAGCTATTTACTTTTGTTTTCATGTCAGTGGTTGACTGATTAATTATGACATTAATTTAAAAAATAATAGTAGGCTGACAGGAAAACTAGTCCAACCTTTGCCAAAATAGCCATCTGTGCAGTTGGACACCGAACCCATCTAGAGTCTCTGGTCTGCTGTAATGTCTTCTGTCAGACCTGATGGATCTAAAATCTGAGACAAAGTTCGACTTTCCCTTCTGCTCTTGTTTGTTTATTTCCCACGACATATTTGTAAGGTTGTAAGGTTTTCTCATTGAGCAGTGTTATGTTGCAGCCTGACAGCTGCTGTCTGATCACATCAGGCGCTAGCTTGCTAATATTTATATATAACAATAGTTGACACTAAAGCATCTCTCTAACCCCAGGCTCTGTGTGTGATCTCCTAAAAATGAAAATTTGCTGTTAATTTACTCATTCTCAAGCCATTCAAGATGTAGGTGACTTTTTCTTCAGTAGAACAGTAAAGAAGATTTTGAGCTGAAACCGTGGTTCTTGGTTGATTCATAAATGCAAGTCAATGGGTACCGTCACTTTAAAAGTCAAAAAAGCATATAGAAGCAACACAAAATTAATATCGGTGGTTCCTTATTATATATTGAGGTCTACTAATGTGAAATAATCGGTCTGTGCAAGCAACTGAACATTATTTATAACATTATTACCTGTAATCCAGAAGCTCAGACAAATGGAGAAGTCTGATTATTTTCTACAAACTGATTCTTTTGGACAGTTTGTTTCAATGAACTGGTTCAAATAACACGAGTTCATTTACATAATCATGTAATTGTCACGTATACACAATTAAATTATTAAAACACCCAATAAAGATGTAAATAGCAGATGTTTTACTTTATACATGGGGATTCTTAAAATGCAAGTCAATGGCTACCGTCACTTTAAGAGTCAAAAAAGCATATACGGACAATACAAAATGAATCGCCGTCGATATCCCTGATGATATATTGAGGTCTAATAATGTGAAATGATTGATTTGCGCAGAGAAATCTCGTACACAAAAATGACAAGTATAATGAGTACTACATCAACTCCAGCATCTTTCATGCTTGCTTTAAACAAGTGGTGACCTAATTCCAGATCTGTACACCTGTGATCACAATCCCATCCCATCATGTGTTTTGGAGCAAGACCTCCATCATAATGGTGTCAGGTTTCCAGAATTATTGTCTTTGACCCCTGGCCCGTCTTGTGGCACGTTGTTGCTGGATGAAAGAACATGGCGTAATTTATCCTCATCATTTATTAATTTCATATCCATTAATTTTCCATATCAGATCCATGATCCTGTTCCACGATCTGCCTCCAGATCGGCATCCTGCTTCTGCAAGTCTCAAATCATCATGGTGCATTAAAGAATTATGGGTCTGCTTGTCATCAGACGCTCTTAAAGGGGTCATAAGATGCGATTTCAAGTTTTCCTTTCTCTTTGGAGTGTTACAAGCTGTTCGTGAACAGATAAGATCCCTAAAGTTGCAAAGACTAAAGTCTCAAACTCAAAGAGATATTCTTTATAAAAGTTAAGAGTCAACCACGCCTTCCTAAAACGCCTTGTTTAAACACGCCCCCACATGTCTACGTCACGATGTGGGAAGATTTGCATAACGCCGCCCAAATGTTCACGCAAAGAAAGAAGGCGTAGCTTTGATTCTCGCTGTAGTATTGCCGCCGCCATGTCGTGACGATGCCGTGTGTTTCGTGTGAAAGCAAAACTTTGCAAGGACAGTCTGGCGCTTCTGACTCACAGCCTGTAAATACGTTTTCATATTAAAATAATTTGCCACTGACGATTCAAATGCGAGTTTTGAGCAGTGTAGAGCAGTGCTTGTTGTTTGTCGTTTCTCCAATAACAACATGGGTTTAAGTTTACGTGGCGCGATATGCAACGCAACGCGTAAAAAGACAGTATAAGTCATTATAATCCATAATGATGTCCCCACTGGATGCAACAAATGCCTTGTTTATAATAGGTTTTATTGGTTTTGTCTTGCCGTGCCGGGGACACGGCATTACAGTATGGTAGGGGCATAACATTTCCATCACATGCTTTAGGTATTTGGCCAATCACAACGCACTGGATAGCTGACCAATCAGAGCACACCTCGCTTTTCAGACCGATGAGCTTTGTAAAAATCAACGTGTTTCAGAAAGGCGGGGCATAGAGGAGAAACAATAATGTACAGTATGTGGAAAATAATGTGTTTTTTTTTTTACCTTAAACCGCATAAATACATTTCATTACACCAAATACACAAAATAATGTTCTTTTTAGCAACATCATATATGACCCCTTTAAAGAGCATCATATTATCACAGCAAATATGACTCGAGTACAGTACTCACATGCATTAAGGAGGAGAAGGGTTTGATATATGATATCTGATTACATGTCTGCTGCTACTGACATCACGTCTAGTTAGTCAGATGTAGGTAACTGTACGTTCATTCCTATGCTTCAGTCAAGCTAATACCATCAGGCACAGATGGGAAAACATGGAAGATATCAATCTTCATCTTTGAGGCGAGCCTTAAACACACTGCCGGATGCTTTTAAAGCACATTTGCCAAAAATCTAAATAATTCAAAGCTTCTCTGACATATTCCGATATGCAAATCTGGTGAGTTATATATATATATATATATATATATATATTTTCAGGATTCTTTGATGAACAAAAAGTTCAAAAGAACAGCATTTATTCAAAATAGAAATATTTTGTAACAGTATAAGTCTGTACTATCCCTTTTTATCAATTTAACATATCTCTGCTGAATGAATAAATTATTTTCTTTAAAAAAAAACATACTTTGTGAATGGTAGTGTATAGTTACAAAATATTTTTTTATTTTTTATTAAATGTTCTTTTTAACTTTCTATTCAACAAAGAATTCTGACAAATAATAATAATAATAATAAATTAAGCAGCACAACTGATTCCAACACTGATGATAAAGCAGCATTCTAGAATGATTTCTTAATGATCATGTGACACTGAATAACAGCTGATGAACATTAAGCATTGCATCACAGGAATAAATTATATTTTAAGGTATATTAAAATAGAAAACAGTCATTTTTCATTGTGATAATATTTCACAATATTACAGTTTTTACTGTACAAATAAATGCAGCTTTGATGAGCATAACAGACTTTTCAAAAACACTGAAAATTGTTTTTTCAGTTAAATCTTTAAAACTTTTGATATTAAATCTTTCTACATATCTAAGTTTAGTGTACTGATTTATTAAAGGGCACATGGGACAGGAGAGAAAGACTACAACTGAACACACACAGGTTGGCATATTGTAGTTTTGTTGGATCATAAGTGCTCCATACATAATTCAAAGCCTTTTCTCATTGTCACATTCAGGAGGGTCTGGCAATATATCTATGTCTGTGAAAATGAAGAAAATCTTGTCTCTTGTTCATCATTAAGTCAGATGACGTTAATGAATAAGTTCATTAATATTAGAATGAATTGCTCCTGCATGACCTTCACAAAGAAGTTAGAGTTCATGGGCTTAACTGATAGAACACACACTTTAGAACATCTTTCAGGATTACTGTCCATTGCATTACTGTGGAAGTGGATTTCTGGGACATGAAGGTGGCATGTCACCCATGAATCCATCTGGACAAACTCACTGGACATCAAGGAAGAATCAACAGCTCCATGTGGTAAAACAAGGTCAGTGGAACAAACTGATCCCAAAAAGAATCTCCTTTTCATTTATGTAAATCATTTTTATTTTTATATGCATCTCTTGCACTGAAACATCTTGTGCAACTACATATACACACATTCCACTGTAGTAACTGCTTAGTGCACTTGCATTGATGTAACACGGTTTTGAAATTGAAAATTGTGGTGTCACCAAGTAAAAAGTTACAACATTTTTCTTACACCTTGAAAAATGCAAGATTTTAATAATTTAAAATAAATTAATACATTTAAAAAATAATTTTTGGGGGGAAGTCATAGTACATGAAATGTTCATTTTGAGAATACTTACTGGAAAAGTTTAAATAAATTACATGATTTTTATTTTGACTGATTCTTTTTTTCCTAAGAAATAATTATGCCAAACTATTTAAACGTTTCCTTTCAGGAATTTCATTTTTATTATTAATTATGATATCAAGAGAATTTTATCACCCTGACTTTTATTTTTTTTGACTGATTCCTTTTTCTTCCTAGGAAACAATTATGCCAAACTATTTTAATGTTTCCTTTCAAGAATTTCAATGCAGTTTTTATTTATTGTATTTTATTTTTTGCAATTTAATAAATTAGGATAATGCATTTGTTACTTTTAAAATGCATTTTATTTATTTTAACGCATTTTTGAATAAATTAAGATAAAAATATCATCATGTCATTGAAACGATTATTAATCATCATAATCTTAACATTCATATTTACATCCTAGGCAGGCACTTTCTCATCACAAGAAGAGAATCTGCTCTGTGCAAAAATCCATCTGCGTATTATGAAAGCAATAATCTAAATTTTATTCAATGTCTTGAGAAATATTGATATATGGCCTAATTTAACAAAGAGAAACCCCTGTGGACTTCATTAGTATCACTAAACTCACAAAGTATTGGTTGCTGAAAGAATACGCTAAAAGTTGCATTCTGATCCCATTTTTAGCTACATGTGTATGCGCGAGTAAAGCATTATTCTATTTTCCTTCACTCGATCCTGTATTACCCTGCCGGGAAGAGCTCGACAGACTTGTGGCAAGTTAGACAAGAAGGAGGTAGGAAAGGTGAGGCTGCGCTACAGCAATTATATTCCAGTCACCGCTAATGATGACAGGCAGCCCGACCTGAGAGTCAGCCATCAATCACTGCGTGGGCATCGAGCTCTGGAGGCAGCGGCCTACAATTTCGTGCCCATCGAACTGGTTCCAGCAAAGTGGTGAAAAAACAGGTAGATATCAAGACCTGCACCTCAATTAGAGCCTCCATGAAACAGACGCAATCGCACAATGTGCTCCCAATTACTCCAAACCCACAAGACCTAGAGGAAACTCTCAGATGAACTCACCTTTGAACTCACAGATGATATGAAGTGGGCTGCGTAAAGATTTTTTTATTATTTGACGGCTGCAATTTTGTGAAAACACAGAAGATAAGAGATTCAGCCAACATATACTCAAAGGGCAGCACATCATGCATCTTCAACGAATGAAATACAAAATGGGCTTAAAGGATGCAAAAATAGAGCATTTGTAGATTGACAATGACCCAACCAGGTGGGAAACTACATGCATATGCACTCTACTGTGTGAAAACGTTTGAATATAAGAGATTCAGCCAACATACAGTATACTCAAAGGTCAGCACATCATGCATCTTCACGTACAAAATGTCAGAATGAAATACAAAATGGGCTTAAAGGACACAAAAATAGACTGACTATGATGCAGCCAAGCTAGAAACTAAATGCATTTGCAGGTTTTTTTTTATTTTCTTCAAATTTTGCACATTCTTTCAGCAACTATTTTTACAAACTGTACCATTCAGATCAAAATCATAAAATAAGCTCCCAGTTACTTGAAACCACAAGTCCTAGAGGAAACTCTCCGATGAACTCACCTTTGAATTCAGAGATGAGATGAGATGAAGTGGGTTGCGTAAAGAGATTTTTTTATTATTTGACGGCCACAACTCTTTGTTAAACATGGGAATATAAGAGTTTCAGCCAACATATACTCAAAGGGCAGCACATCATGCATCTTCACATACAAAATGTCAGAATGAAATACGAAATGAGCCGAAAGGATACAAAAATAGACCATTTGTTGACTGACTATGATGCAGCCAAGTGGTAAACTATATGCATTTGTAGGCTTTTTCTCACATAGACATGAAAACGCGAATTCTTTCAGGAACTGTTTTTAGAATCTGTACCATTCGGATCAAAATCATAAAATTAGAGATTCACAGTTACAGATAAAAGTTGGATTTGTAGTCTCTGAGAAGGGAATCTCGCTACACAGCAGTTTCATGCTTCCACAAGCCAGTCTTGATGTTCCCAGAACTCTCCACGTTCAGGGGCGACAAATTCTGTAGCCTCTCGGCATCTTTGGCAGGTCCGTTTTGGCACGCTAGGTTCAACCCGTAAGACTTGGGCTGCACCTCCAGTTCAACAGTGAGGGGTTGTTTTGGACAGTCTCTAGTTTGGCTGGTGACGTCGGTCCCCGATCCGTCCCCTCCTCCGACTAAGCCTCCATTACTGACGCCGTTCCCCACGTTGTTGCTGAGCCCGTGCCCAAAACTGTTACCCAGGCGGATGCCTCCACCTTTGGGGAGGTGGCGCGGGCGACGCGGCACACTGGTGCTGGCATCGCTGCTGTCCTGCTGAAGTTGGCTCTGCTGGCGCTCCCGGTAAGCCAAATACGCCGCCCGTCGACTGTTACGGGCCTGCAGGCTCTCGTGATGATGGTGGCGCTTGTGCGGGACGCTTTGCACGCTGCCCTCCACGCTGGTGGGAACGTCGTATGAATACTCACGCAAAACCGTGAGCCTACTGGCCCGATGCGTTCTCGTACGGTTCTTGTGGTGTCGCCCTGACTGGCCGTTGATGTTCGCATTGCCCGTTCCTGGAAGATTGTTGTTGTTGACCGAACTGGGGCGGTACTGGACCTCAACAGGTGCGACGTGCATCTTAATCTCATTGTCAACTGAATGTTCAGTCAAGCTGTTGTCCAATAACGCCGTCCCATTGGCCGTAGAAGTGGCCGTTTTGCATTGAGCGGCTTCCACTTGCAAATTGGTCAGCTTACAGCCCTGGGTGGAGTTACGGACACTCTGTGCGCTCTTATTAGTGCACGAGGATTCGGCGCTGCTGGCTGGACACTTCGCAGTTTCGCCGTTTCCCCTTGCTGTCAAGATGGAGCCACCGGTGACAGGCAACAGCAGGGAATCGACCTCTACAGTGTAGTTACGGCGAACCAGACAACAAGCTCGTGACCAATGACGCCGCATGTCCTCACGGTTCACGGAGTGGTGCGCCACAAGAAATGCCCCGAGAGCCAAAGCGGTGGCGCCGAAGAGGCAGGCGAACACCAAATCTGCCGGATGCTCCTGGGACACCGCAAGAGCACCAAACACCCACAGAGCGACATAAAGCACAAGAGACCCTGCCACGCCAATGAGTTGGGCCACAAAAGTATGTTCGTTCTCCAGAGCCGACATCGGGACCGGTTGATTGGCGGCTGCAGACGAGGACTCCAGGAGGGCCGGTGTGATTTCGGTCGCTTCGGCCACAGAAAGGTGCTGCTGCTCCTCAGACAGTTCTTTGAGCTCGAAGCGGCGCTCGGGGTGCCGGCGGAGTT
Organism: Sinocyclocheilus grahami; assembly: GCF_001515645.1. NCBI lineage: Eukaryota > Metazoa > Chordata > Actinopteri > Cypriniformes > Cyprinidae > Sinocyclocheilus > Sinocyclocheilus grahami. The sequence goes on from NW_015506799.1 coordinate 167,346, forward strand.
GAATGAGAATGCTGAGGAAGTACATGCAGTCCACGAAAACAATGAAGGCTGCCGGGCCGTAAAACGCACCAAGACTGGGTTCCCATGCCATCCAGCAGCTGAGGAAAGACAACAGGTGTTTTTTTAAAGACTTCACCCCATTTATTTTTGAAATGCATGTTATTGTTCTTAAGTGAGCAATTAATCTGTGTACGTGTTACAACAATTTTGTTGACTTTGTTATCGTTAATCAAAATATCATAACTGGATCTTCCGGTGAAATGACAGACTTCTCTCTGGTGATGTATGCTGGACTTCTCCAATAATTTAGTCCATTTTAACCCCCTTTCTTACAAAAACTGCAAGCCTGCATTCAGATCTGCCTCCATCCAATCAACAACCGATGAATAGAACCAAGTCCCACCCTACTTTATTTTTATTTTTTTGGGATAATCCATTTTACACAATATGACAGAAAATATCTGTTGCTGCTTGTGTTACATCGCGACACAACAACTAAAATGCCTTCAAATTATGCATTCATAAATACATACATTCAACAAAAATTTTAATGGTTGATTATTTCGCATAATGTAATTGTTACTTTATGTAATTATTGTGATTGTCACTTTATTTTAATTTGCCAGTACTTACAATGTAATTTACACTATCACAATAAGTAATATTAATTAACACCATGTGCTTACTATAGGTTTGGGGTTTGGTTTAGTATTAGTTGCTTGTATTTATGCATTATTTACTATATATAACTATATCAAATACCTGTAGTGTAACAAGGATGCATTAAAATAAAGTATTAAGGTGATTATTAATGTTGATTAATTATTTTAATTGCCATATCAGAAAATGCTATATATATATGGCAATAATAATAATAATAATCTGCCAGAAATATTCTATATACACTTTAATGCTTAATATTTAATATGCTTTAATATTGCTGTCTAACACTCAAAAACTGTATTCCTTCAATAAACTGTTAATAATAATAATTAAAAAAAAAGAGTTCACAATAAACAATCATAAATACATTTAGCTGGGGCTGCTTAATTATGACAAAAATCATAATGGTCGATTCTTTTCCATGACATTATAATAGTGATTATTATTATTGTTGATTAATTCTTTTTTTTTTGGTCATATCAACAAGATTATATTAATGACAATAAAAATGTAATTATTTGTTTGTCATATCAGCATCAAAGATTGTACTGATTGCATAAAAATGGCATTAATAATAATAAAATAAAATAAAATGAAACTATTTACAAAATTACAATAACTACATATGATCTTCCTCTTTTTTTGTTTCGATTAATAGAATTTGCATTTAAATACTGATGTTGTGCTGATATATCGTTATGTACTTTAAGAGAATTACTTTATTGCTGTTTTACACTTCAGTAAATCAACGTCGTATTGTCCTACTTGGCAGCATGAAAAAGCGAAATTTAATTTAAACTGTGCATAAAATACACATAGAACAGCGCTAGAAAACTCCCATCCCGTTATACATCACCGCAGCTGCCACTCACTTTTCTCCAAAAAGTAGCTTTTACATTAAGTATATACAAGTTCTTAAGTTTGCACTAGTGCTATCAAGGGCTTCATATTATCAGAGACGTAAAACACTTATGAGGCACTTCTGAGTTCTGTGATGCTCAGCAGAGCGGTTTTTTCTTTTGTCATGGTAGTGTGAGATTAATTAAACCCCAAAGATCTCAGATGGTCTGGATTTTCAAATTAAACCACGCTGTTACACAATCCAAACAGCTGTCACAAGTGAAAGAAGGGAGCATGGGAAACCAACACACACAAGGTGGGGAGCCAAAAATAGAGCACCATAATTAGGTTCACACGGCTTCAGAAGGTCTAAACTACTCTCTCCTTAATATAAAGCATTATTCTGCACTTTACAATACATGGGCATTAGGCTCCAGTGACAGCAAAAGCAATTTCTCATGACAGAGAAAGACTATGAAATGACAGGGAGTGTTCACGGGGGGATTTGAACAGTGCCTTGAGGCAGATACAGGCTGGATCTCTGCAGTCTGTCGTTAATAGCAACGAAGTTAAGGAAACATATTATACCATTGCATTTTGTCTCACATGGCTTAAATGGATCCACACACTAAAGTCTAAATGATTACACAAAACTCAATTACAATCAATATATCGTAAAGTCCCCTAGCTTGAACTGTATTGCGAGAGATAGTTTAAAAAGCATCATAAAACTCAAATACTTACTAAGGAGCATTGACTTGACTACCATAGTTTTTGATGTTAGCAGCAGCTGTTATTCCACACACAATGATCGGTATGCCTCCACCTATTAAGTAGAATCTGTAGAAGAAAAAAACTATTTAAATTTAATAAGTAAGGTATTACATATCCTCATGTTAGAGCATTAAGGCTGACTACAGAAAGATGATTACAGAAAGAAACTGCGCCAAATGACAATAATGTGTTCCATAATCAGCTCAAAATATCAAACAATTTGGAGTCTGTGACCATCATAAACTACACGATTTACTGTAAAATCTGACTTTCAGCAACTAGATATATTCAGACTGCAAATCGTAGCAAAGATTTGGGCAAAATGTAAATAGCGTATTCCAGATTTCTGTCATCATCAGTGTTGTTACTGGTAACTAGAGCTATTAAAAATAGAATTGACAAAGCTTAAATAAAATAAAATATAAATATTAGATGAAACACTTAAATTAAACTAAAAATCATTTTAAGTACTAAAATGACTACACCTGAAATATAAGCTAAATAGAAATAAAAGGACAAAATCATAAAATTACTAACATTTAAACTAAAATTAAAATAAAAACTTATAAGTATACAAGCTAATATTAATACATACTGTAGAAATGTGATTATCCTGTAAATACTAGTGTTTCTGCATCCTTAGTTAGTATGACTCTGGTTACTATAATAGTACATATATATTAAAAAAATACTAAAATATTAATTCACAGAGTCATAATTCACTCATCCTTATGTCGTTCCAAGCCATTATTCTTTTTTTTTTTGACCAGAAAAGATGATATTTTGTGAAATGTCTCAAAAAAAATCAATTGTCACTAAAACAGTTTGGTTACCAACATTTTTCCAAAAAAAAAAAAAAAAAAAAAAAAAATCTTCTTCTGCGTTCCACAGAAGAAAAAAACATCTGGTTTTGGAATGACATGAGGGTGAGTAAATGGCAGAATTTTCATTCAACCCATGGACAATTTCTGTTGAATATTTACTGACACCAAGTGGTCCGCAGGGGAACTTAATTTAAAACCCACAGTCTTGCCTTTTGGGCAATTTAAGAGTAAAATGACATTTCTAAACTCTCTGTACCCTAAAATAGGTCACAGCATGTGTGCTTGCTTTTTAAAATGATTATTAATAATTTCTATTTATTTATTATATTATTTCTTATTTATTTGTACATTCATTTATTTATTTAATTTATTATTATTATTACATAGTCACTCTAAAAAATGCTGGGTTAAATACAACCCAGTGCTGGGTAAAATAGGGACAAACCCAGCAATTGGGTTGTTTTGACCCAGCTGTTGGGTTAAATGTTGAACCCAACCTTCTGGGTAGTAATCCAACCGCTGGGTCAAAACAACCCAATTGCCGGGTTTGTCCCTATTTTACCCAGCACTGGGTTGTATTTAACCCAGCATTTTTTAGAGTGTACTTTTTTAACACTTCTCCTCCTCATTCACTGCTTTGACCTTTACCTCAGCATAGGTCTGGGTGGAGGCGGAGGCTCGTCCAGCTCCTCGTAGCGTTTGGCCTTCCGCGTCACCTGTTTGTAGATGTTGCGTGCCGTTACGCCGGACCACAAGGCCGTAGCCAGCGTGGAGTAATGCAGCACTATTCCCACCTTCAGGACATGACATTAGAAAACATAAGAGCTCTCCTCAAAGCCAATGACAATGCTGATACTCTCAAACGAGTAATGTGAACTTGAAAGCAGTACTGCAGTTCTGCCTATAAACCGAGAAACATTTAGAGACGATTTTATGTAAATATTGTCACCCAAACTCCATATATACATAGAAAAGCAGGCACATACCGCTTGACAAACGCTTGCATTGTACGTTTGGTTGATGCCGCCCACAAACACAGCACAGGTCAGAAGAATATGTAAGCACAGGTTAACCAGCATGTGCCAGCACTTCTTACTCACACGCACCGACCTGCGAACACAGGAAATACCTCATTAAAACCAGCATATTTACAGCTTAAAGGGATAGTTTACCCGAAAATGAAAATTCGCTGTTAAATTTGCTAACCCTCAGGTCATCCATTTTTCCTCAGTAGAACAGTAAAGAGGATTCTGAGCTGAAACCGTGGTCCTTGGTGATTCGTAAAATGCAAGTCAATGGCTACCGTCATTGAAAGAGTCAAAAAAGCATATACAGACAACACACAATTTCTAAAGTCCTCTTGCATTATCAGCACATATGTTTTCCTGTTTGACACTGTGCAGCTGCTTTGACACAATCTGTATTGTATAAACTGCTGTATAAATAAAGGTGACTTGACTACTGAGGTCTTATGAAGAGAAGTGAATGGTCTGTGTAAGAAACTAAACATTATTTACAACATCCATAATCCAATAGGGAAGTCTGATTCTTTTCTACAAACTGTTTTTTTTTTTTTGACAGTTCGTTTGAATGAACTTGTTCAAATAACCAATTCTCCAATTTGTTTACATAATCTTGCAATGATATCAGGCATAAGCAATTATATTATTAAAGCACCCAAAAATGATGTGAAATGCAAATGCATCAGAAACATACATTTCGCTCCCTTTATGAAACCCTCGGCAGTTCAGGAGTAACTGTTGGGAAAAACCAGCATCAGAGGGTCAGATACGCCAGTAAATTGGCTCATTTCGACTATCAGGTGCCTGCCTAAAGTGAGTTTTGATTGAGTAACTTGTAGATCTGTGCTGCTCGAGCTGCGAACTGTTGATGGTTCAGTCTGATTTGGTGAACTGGTTCAAATGAATGATTCGTTCGTAAACCAGACATAATTCCGGACTGTTTGTCTGAGGCTCTGGATTACAGGTAATAATGTTGTAAATAATGTTCAGTTTCTTGCACAGACTGCTTGTTTCGCTTCATAAGACCTCAATATATCATCAGAAGCCATATTAATATTGTGCTCTCTGATATGCTTTTTTTTTTTACTCTCAAAGTGCCGGAAGCCATTGCCTTGCATTTTATGAATCACCAAAGACCAGTGTTCCAGCTAATAATCTTCTCTACTGTTCTACTAAAGCAGGATTTCTACAGACATGAACAAGTTAAATTTAAGATTTTTTAAGACATTTTTAATACCACCTTATATGGAATTTAAGACCTAAACCTGTAATGGAAATACACATTTTTATTACATACATATACAGTATGTAATATTTAATGTGTATGAATTAAAAAGAAAACAAAATACCATTGCTGTAATAAATTATATTTATATAATTATATGATATTATATATCAGAAGACAATATTCCATACAAAATATCCCTGCAAAATAACTGCATGAGATTTTTGGTGGACTAAACAATTTATTCTGAAGCAATATTTTCATCAGTGTTCTATCATCTTAAATCTGCATATTTACCTTTACAAATGCCTATTTTTAAACTTTTTAGATGCATGCATCATCTTACATGTCAAATTATTACAATTTATCAATAAATTCAATATACACTATAGGGCTGCTACCAGTCAGATTAAATAATTTACACTGCAAATAACAATAATTACAACTGCAATAAATAATGTTATGAGATTAATGTTTTAAATGCATTTAAGAATATACAAATAAGAAATGTTGAGGGGGAAAATGCATACTTTTCAACAAACTTCTCAACTGAACTACAAGTAAGTGACGGTAAGTCACTTAATGAGTGAGTATTGAGTCATTCATTCAACTGATTAAGTGTGTTATCATGCTGGTATCTTAAGGAATTTCGTGGACAGCTGACTCCTAAAGATTTTGATATTCTTCATATTCTGTGTGGTGGTCAGATATAAATTAATCTTTAGGTCCATCAGACTGAAGATATTTTAGCGGTAATGTGACCAAAAATATTTAAGACACATCGAATCCGAATTTAAGACATTGTAAGTCTTTTTAAGGCCTTATATTAGGAAAACGTTATTTAAGACATTTGAAAACTTTTTAAGGAACCACGGACACCCTGTAAAGAAATAAAAGTCACTATGTCTTGGAATGCCTGAGAGTGAGTAAATTAGCATCACATTTTAATTTTTCGTTGAACTATCCCTTTAAAAAGAAACTGCATTTTTCATCGTCCTTGCATGCAGAAAGACAATTGCAGCACTTACTCGTGGTGGTAGATATAACTGACTATGACTGACAGCAGGCAGAACACCAGGATGATGGCAGTGGCGTAGATAACAGGGTGAAGAGGTTCGAAGCTGTACGTGTCGTTCCCGGTCCTGTTCAGATCCTGTTAGACAAGTGTATATCAGCAGATTATATTTGCAAATGCATTTCAACAACCGATAATTCCGATTTTTCTGCTTGATCTTGAAAGGCAGGTGTTGAGGATGTGTGAAAAGATCTAATTACAAACAGGTCTAAAGTCAAAGGCTTACGGTGCACGTCAACCATGAAGGAAAATCAGAAGAAAATTGCACAGCAGAAAAATCCAGCACTAAAAAACCCCTTGAAATGACAGAATTACATGACAAGATGATGATGGGAAGATTGGAATCCATTACCAATCCTGCACATCACTTCTGGATGGTATTAGAGTAAAATATATATTATATATATTTATATAAAAAGTCATTTTGCTATGAGCGTTTTTCATTTTTATTAGTTTTTTTTATATTTCTATTTAGCTTTAATTAATTTTTTATTTCAGTTTTAGTTTCAGAAATTTGTTTAAATTTCTGCAAGTTGAAGTTTTTTATTTCAGCTTTATTTCAATGAACAAAAACTAATAATGATTTTTAAATAGTTTTATTTGAACTTGTTAATTAACAAATTATCCAGCAGAATCCTCAAGCTTTTCCGTAGACTTTACAAAAAACAACCAAAAGTACTATAAAAAGCGACATGTGTGCTACATTGCAGGTCTTTGAAAGTCCTACAATAGTTTGTTATGAAGAACAGACTGAAATTCAAGCCACTTTCATCTCTCTCACCATCAGTAAAGCGTAGTTGTTCAGTGAATGGCAGGACATTGTGGTGAAGTTGTCGTCCTGATGGAGGATCCGGCAGCCGTCGCTCTGCCAGCCGCCTTGTCCACCCAGCAGACTGAAGTTCCAGAAGGAGGGCACAGCGTCTGAGCCGTGCAGGAAGCGCCGCAGGGTCGCGTTCACTGGACTCTGCAGGTTCTTCAGCGGGAAGCCTTCTAAACAACAGCAGAACAGACATTTAATCAGTTCACGTTACAAAACTCAAAACAGTTCTGGTTATGGACCATCTTTGATGGTACACACTGATGGTTCCTCGAATAACCTTTAACATCCATGGAACCTTAGAGGTTCTTTCTAGTGTAAAAGTTTTCTTAGATTATTAAAATGTTCTTCAAACTAAGAAAAAATGGCTCTTTTAAGAACTGTTCACTGAAAGGTTCTTTGGGGAGCCAGAAATTGTTCTTCTGTGGCAACACTGCGAAAACCCCCTTTTCAAACCATTGCTTTTAAGAGTTAAGTCAACTAAACGTTCAGTTAGGATGTACACACATTAAATCCATGTGCATCACTTGTATTGAGAGACAATATACATTGTGCCATGTTCGGTGGCAGATCCTGGACAGTTAGTCTACTTTCACATCAGATTGTCCTTTTCTCCGCAGCTTCTTCATGGAATTGTAATGGTTTTGTGCTCTGCTTAGCCCTCTCGTTGAAATCAATCAGTTATAGCGGGGAAGTTTTTCCTAGCAGCTCCCTGTGCTGTATTTTGCCGCCCCCTCACACTTCAGCAGCTCTCTAGCAGCATTATTGCTCCGTTTATGACACGATGCCTCTGTACCTGCTTGAAGCCAAAATGGGGGTGGGATGGATTATAATGGTGCTGCTGTACAGTGAAGATCAAATCACAAAAAAAACAAAAAAAACATGAAAGCACACTGTAAAAAAAAAAAAAAAAAAAAAAAAAAAATTTGTTTACCAGAAAATACCATTTAAACTCTTTCTACTTGAGTACAATGAAAAACAAAACACAAAAAAAAAAAAAAAAAAAAGAAAACACCCTTTAAAAAAAAAAAAAAAAGTATGTACTGGAGTATGTTTACCAGAAAATACCATTTAAACTCTTTCTACTTGAAAATGTCACGTTTAATTCAATGTGTTACTTGTCATTTCTTTGTAATTATTTATGAAATTTACTAGCAATTTCCGAGACAATTTTAACCCGGTGCAACTTATGTTTTCTGGAATATCCAGTATTTGCGGTAGCACTTTTTTGTTTTATTTGAAAACTTAAAAGGCAGAATTAAACTTCTATCACCCATGGTAACAGTTCTACCTCTGTTATACAGAGGTAACAGTTATACTACACTAATGTAGTTTTTTTTTAATATTTTGAATTAGAATTTCTACAAAATTTTCAGTCTTCACTTTTAGTTAAAGTTTATATATATATATATATATATATTGGTCTATATATTTTTTATGGTAACGCTTTACAATAAGGTCCATTAGCTAACATTAATTAATGCATTAATTAACATTAACAATAAGCAATGCATTTGTTACGGTATTTATACATTTTTTTATTTAAAAAAGAACAACAGTTCATTGTTAGTTCATGTTATCTTAGGTCCATTAATTAATATTAGCAGGTACTTTGAACTGTTAATAATATATTAGTAAAGGATGAAATGAATATTAACTGAGATTAATAAATGCTTTACAAGTATTTTTCATTGTTAGTTGTTAGCTAATGTACAAAACTAATGTTAACAAATGGAACCTTATTGTAAACTGTTAATGTTTTAATTATTTAATTTTTTTGGCCACTCTTTAGTTTGAGGACCAGTTCTCACTATTAACTAACTAATAACTATGACCTTAGCCTCAATAAACTCCTAATTTGCTATATATA
>NW_015506799.1:176465-178090 GCF_001515645.1 Sinocyclocheilus grahami
AATGTGTTGCCATTTTTTTATTATTATTGTTTCATTATTTTATTTGCCTTGTTAACTAGCCGATATAAAACCATTTTCATTTTGACTGTTTATTTTATTTTAAGCAGTCGTAGTTTTAGTTAACTATAATAACCCTGCTCTGTACAACCAAGCCATGTGGCATAAGCATAACAGTAAGTATAACTGAAGTGCATGATTTGTCTGTATCTTTGAATATTGTATTTTATTTTGCTTTCTATCCAGGTAGAAATGTTGCATAACAGCAGCAATGAAGAGAGGGTTGTGTGGGTTGGAGTGCATGTCTGAACAGCAGTGTGTGTGTTCTCACCGATCTTTGTGAGAATCACAGGTGTGACCACACTCTTCCTCTTACTGCCGTCGCTCAGGAGGGTGGAGTTGCCCGTCGGAGGAAAGAGTTTGCCGTTGCGGAAGGCCAGCAGGTGTAGCTTATAGACGGCTTCTTCGGCCTGACCTGAGCTTCCCAGAGACGAGAAGAGCGACGGGGGAAGCTGTAGAGACGCCTCCACTACAGTGTTCTGCAGACGTGGAGATGCAATAACGTTAGTGTCAGAACTTGATGGATACAGTCCTGCTTCCACAGCTTTATTGGAGTTCTCGCTTTGAAGAAGCACTGGCCTTATAAGTTATGACAAAACAACTGTATACGTGCAGGAAGTACCTGAGACGAAATGCTTACTTTGAGAGCCAGTGCAGACAGGTTGCTGGTCACGTTGCATTTGAAGCTGAGCTGGCGCTCCAGGTTGATGTCGGGGTCTCTGGGAGAGAAATGGGCCACGGGTGTGCGCTCCGGTGAGAGCTTCTGGAACAGAGTGCAGGTCATGCCATTGAAGCTGCTGGCCTTGATGGCATGAGCCTCCAGAGCAATGTTATGAGAGTTCTGGTGAAACAGATGAGAATAAAGAAGAATGGTTACCATCCCATACACACACTACTGAAGCACTGTGAACACAAGGTCACCTTCAAACTACTCTATACAACCTACACCTTTTTTTGTTACTTTTATTCAGCGAGGACACATTAAATTGGTCAAAAGTGACAGCAAAGTAAAAAGTAAGTGTCAAAGCATTCTGGAGGGTTTAGAAACAAAAGTGTGTGGCTTGTTTTAATTAAATTATTATTACATTTTTATTCAATTTTTTTTTTTTTAAATGTTTCTATTTAAAGGAATTCATTGAAGATAAAAAAAAAAAAAAAAAACTTCTGGAATTCTGCCTGAAACATACATACATATATATATACACATTTTTGTTAATAGAAATAAAGCAGAAATGAAACAAAATATAAGTATTAGATTAAAAAAAATACATTTTGAAATGTTGCATTGCAATTAACTGAAATAAGCTTGTTTAAACTAAAACATAAAACAAAAACTGAAATACAATACATTTAAACCATTTCGAAATATCGCTAAAACTAAAACAGACAATTTAAAACAGAGTAGTGTCAAAATGCACAAATGAACTGATTTTCTCGCAGTACTCACAGTAGAATAGGCCAGAGCTCCATTACTGATTCGGAGAACGGCAATTCTCTGCAGGCACTCGACGATACGGGAGCAAGCTCGCGCCTCCCTCTGAGCCATCCATAACACTCGCTCATCAGCC
>NW_015506799.1:179326-179803 GCF_001515645.1 Sinocyclocheilus grahami
TGTATATATATATATATATATATAATAAAAACTACAGTATTATATAAATATGACTAACTATATTCTCTTTTTTAAATTCTCAAAATTTTTAAATTCTTCTAAATATCCAGGTTTTCCAAGGAGGTCAATAAAATAACAAATATCTTGATTTTTGGCATATTTTAATGGTTGTTTTGTCATCTTTAGGCCCCCGCTGTTTTAAATGGCCTGGATCTGAGGCCTTCTGTGATTGGTCGCGGAATGATTTAAGTGTTTATGTAAGAGAAGTTGATCACAGATCAGTTAAAATGTTAGACTTCTGCGTTGCACAGAAAAAAGAAAAAAAAAAAAACATTATTCAGAACAGCGGCTATATGATTCGACTTGATTTGACTCACCTCTTTATACTTCTCGGCAAACTTGCCGATTTTTTCAATCATCTCCGCCACAAATATCACATCCACCTTGTCAGAGAAGTTGGGCGCCTCTGCGGTGTAA
>NW_015506799.1:180481-180779 GCF_001515645.1 Sinocyclocheilus grahami
CTGCTTTAAATATAGCCAAGGTACATGGTGCGCAATCATGGTTACTTTCAACAACTTTCCTCATGCAAAACTTGGGGTCAGGAAGATTATTTATTTTGAAAGAAATTAATACTTTTTTTTCAGCAAGGATGCATTGAATCGATCAAAAGTGACAGTAAAGACATTCACAATGCTACAAAAGATTTCTGTTTGAAACAAATGCATTTCGTTTCAACTTTCTATCCATCAAAGATTTGATTTAATCAAAGACATTAAGCAGCACAACTGGTTTCAACATTGATAATAATCAGAAATGTTT
>NW_015506799.1:182817-183442 GCF_001515645.1 Sinocyclocheilus grahami
TTGCGGCTTAACACCGGTATCACCGTCTATCGCGGCAAGCCTAATTCTGGTCCCATTTATTCAAGTGGACCCATTAACATAATTAACTAAAAAGCCTCATTACAAACAGTTTATGTTTTCAATCTGTCCTGTACACCCTTGACATCACATCTGTTGATCTGGTGAAATCTGTTGAGTTTCAGCTGCTGTCTTAATTGAAATGACTGGATCAGTTCTAATCTTCACCTTCAGCAGAGGAAGACGATGCTCACTGTTACTCCAGCAGCTGTCGCTGCACTCGTGCAACGTCATCGTTAACACGCTCATCATATAACAACACCTGTTACGAGCTTTAGCATTCTGTGAAGGGTAATCAGGCTAATGAGTCTCAGCCAAACACCACCAATGACTTTTGTGTTTTCATGATCGCAATCTAATATGAATATCATCAGATAAACAGACAGACAGACGGATGGACTGATAAGTGGATAGATTAGTATAAAGTGTGTGAAATGTGTATTGCTGGAGTCATTTTACACTAAAAGAATGTGAATTTTTGTTGTATGAATGTGCCTTACAATACTTATAAAGAGTGTTGGGCGTAACACATTACAAGTAACGCGAGTTACGTAATCAGATTACTTTT
>NW_015506799.1:183452-190472 GCF_001515645.1 Sinocyclocheilus grahami
AAAGTAGAAAAACTGAAATAGTATTTTCTTGTAAAATGTACTTCAAATAGTCGTTGTTTCAGGGTTATTAAAGTTAACTAAAACCATAAAACATGTTACTTGAAATAAAATAAAATATAACTGAAATAAGACAAAATTATATATAAAATGTATATTGTATTTTATTATTTACATAAAAAAAAGATATATTGCATTTTTAAAATTTTATATTGCATTTTATTTCAGCTAGTTGCAACATTTCTCATTTTCATTTAGTTTATTTTGATTTACTAAAATAATAAAAATACTAACTATAATAAATATTAATGAAAACTATACAGAAATATAAAAAAATAACAACTAAATTAATACAACTTTAAAATTAAAATAAAAAAACGAATTAAAAATATGAATACAAAACTATAACATTATCACAAAGAAACTAAAATAACCCTGCTTTGTTTTATTTACAACTTCAAAGAAAAAAAATATTTTACAGTGTAGTTTTATATTGTTTGAGTGTCTTAAAAGGTGCTGATAAATTCAATTGATTATTATTAATACTATTATGGAATATCTCACATTGCTCTGGACATCTGTGAAAACTGTGCTAAATTATTTTAATATTCCGTGGACAACTTTCTTTACCACTAGGGCAAAAGTGTCATATCTGTTGTCTAAAATGTCAGAAAAAAAAAAACGGGACTGTAATTCTGGTTAGGGTTGTGTATAAAATAACAAATAACTTACATAAAAGTTTAATAGGTATACAAAACTGGAAATAAGTAAACAAGTATAAGTAACAGGAAATAACAGGAAATAAGTAAAATAAATAAGAAACGTAGAACGTTTATTAGCAAAACGATCCCATTTACTGACTGACAGCTCTTCTGTTCTTAGATTACTCTAGATTAAATGTGAACGTGCATTTACTCAAATGCAAACTCAGAATATGAAGCAAACCAGCAATTAAATGTTAAATAGCACAAATATCCTTTATGTATTTAATCCCATTTCTGTCTTTGCTGCTGACCTCCGATGATCCAATTCGACCATACTAATAAGTAAAACTTATGAAAGGGCTTTTACATTTGACAAAAATATATTTTTTTAATATTAAAAACAAACAAGCAAGCCCAGCAAAGATGAGAAAAAGTAACGCAAAAGTAACACGATGCATTACTTTCCATAAAAAGTAACTAAGTAACACAATTAGTTACTATTTAGGGAGTGACGCAATATTGCAATGCATTACTTTAAAAAGTAACTTTCCCCAACACTTGCTTATAAATAACCTACATTAACGGTATTTTAAATAATTCTCCATATCAAGTTCATAGAGTAGAAAAAAAAACAAAAAACATGACTTACAGTTTAACAAGGTTTGTGAGGCCTTTGAAGACGTCCACATGGAGGCAGCCGATCAGATTTTTGGACAAGTCTCTGCAAGATAAAAAAAAAAAAGATAAGAGAAAGTGTTGTGTAAACTCATACAGGCACTGTTATTTAATATTTAAGGGTTCGAGTTTGCCGGAAAAGGGTGGTTTGGGGTACGATTCGCTTCCGATGTGAACGCAAAGGTACTAAATCACGGAAGTGAACCACTATTAATGACGTATGAATTGGTCAAACTGTGTATTTATGTGTTTACTCACTCGTTTTCTAACTAACTAAAACCGCTAATACACACAAACTACATACAATTTGCAACATCTTTAGTCTAAATATAGCCTTCACACCTCAGGAGGAAATTGACGACAGATCTATCAAATTTATTATAATAACCGAACAATATTATTATTATTATAATCGTTTAGTTTTTTTGGCCTTTGAGCTGTAAATGACACCATAACTGATTCCACTCTGGTCTTGAACGGTGTTATTTTCATATTATTTATGAACAATATTTATAGATATTTTGAATTAGCAGTTCTTTTTTATTTTCCGAAATAATTTTTCAGTTCAAAATTTAAATTTTAGTACCTTTGTTATATGTGTTTGCCATTTTCCTTAGCGGATTTTAATATTTCTAATAAGCTTTAATTTACGTTTATTTCCGTTTTATTTATTTAGTAAAAAGTTTAGTCATTTTAGTACTTCAAATTTATTTTTGTTCAACTGGTTGCCAAGGCAACATTTCTCAAATTTGTAATTGAGGTTTTTTAAGCTTAAGATTTTCATCCATTAGTTATATTTTATTTCAGATTTATTTCAATTAATTACACCAATAAACAATACATTTATACTAGGTTTGGTTTAAAACAACACGTGTCTTGATCGAGTAAAACCGCATCCATACAGCCATGTATAACTGCCTTTATTAAGCAAAACATCTCTTATAAAAACAGGAGACACACTTCACCAAACTCCAGTTAGGAAATGATCTCATCCTGCCTGTATTTTTTCAATATTGACAGCCAAACTACCACTGCATCCTAGACAAAACATAATTATTCCTGTCAATCTAGCAGTCATTCCAGTCTTCTTCATACAGGACACAACATGTTTTTATGTCTCAACATGTCTCTAAACCCCATCTAATCACTCGCTTTCATGTCAAGCCACGTGTTAAAAAAGACAGCACTATGATTTATAAAAAGCTTCATTCCAACATTCAAAAGCACATAAATGTGCGGTTGAGAAGTGCATGGGTATGAATGTAGAATGACAATAAAAGAAGAAAAATAATGAGCATAGAAAAGCATAAATGGTTTGAAATTTGAATTTAATGGCGAGTCCCATACTGTGGTTTTATCATTACCATAATACAAACCCTTTGTATGAACATGTATTTGACTCATGTGACTCACAATGGAAATGGAAGTGGCTGTCATACCAGAGAGCTTAACAACAGCAGGAATGTGTGGCTCGCGTTTTTGATAAAGCCCTTGCATGAATGACTATTATTCATAGTCTAAATTATTATTTGTTGTGTAAAAGGTGAATGGTGGTACTTTTCTCTTCTATTCCCTTATTGCTTACTTCTATCCCTTACTAATGGGTGACATATTACATGCTTCTTTAGAAATCATTCTAATTTGATGATTTGCTGCTAATTTATTATTGGGGTTCAGTTATTAATAACAGTTGGATTCTCAGGATTCTTTGATGACCAGAAAGTTCAAAAGAACAGCATTTATTTGTAACATTACAATTGTTTTTACTGTCACTTTTGATCAATTTAAAGCACATTTTCTGAAAAAAAAAACCCATTCATTTCTATTAAGAATAAACACACACACCACAAACATTATGGTTTCTGCATAAACATTAAGTGTCACGATTTCTGAGGGATCATGTGACACTGAAGACTGGAGTAATGATGCTGAACTCAGCTTTACAAAACAGGAATAAATTACACTTTTAAAATGTATTCAAATAAAAACTGTTATTTTAAATTGCAAACAATATCAGTGTTTTACTGTATTTTTGAGCACATAAATGCAGCCTCGGTGAGCATAAGAGACTTCATTAAAAACACTTAAAAATCATAATGTTTCCAAACTTTTGAGAAGTACGGTATGATCGGGTAAAAAGTTGAAAAATTTGATACAACTATTGTGTATTTGTAACAATAATAACTACTGTTATTGATGTAACAATTAAATCAAGATAATTTATATTTAAAATAATAAAAAACTGAAGAAATTCACGAAGAGATATCAAAAAAGTAGATACTTAAGCAGGAACATACAGCTGAAGACTATTTCTTTTTTTACATGTATGTTTTGTATGTAACCTCGTATAAAAATAATCTAAATTATATAATATTTATTGTTTAATATTTTAAATAATATAAATGATTTCTCTTTTTACAGATTAAACTCTGACATTTAATTTTGTTGCAGTTATGAACATAATTATTTTAAAGCTTAATAAAGTATGAATAATGCTCAATCATGATCACATAATACCATCTTCTAGATAATACATTAAGATATTATCATCTCGCACACAATAATCTTCTCAAGCTAATAACTAATGAATGCATTTTGGTAATTAGCATCAGCAATTTCTTTTAAAGTTCAGGACACTTTGACATTTTCTCCTCTGGATTTGACAAAGTAACTTGGGCTCTAAAACTGTGAAAATTCATCTTGTCCACTCTCTCTCAAAAGTTTGGACGACAGCGATTATTTTTCAGGGGAGCCGCATACTTCTCCATTTAGCCAGCCAAAGAGAAGTTTATATTGGCAAGGAGTGAGTCATATTACACGGCCGCACCATACACGCGAACCCTCACAGGAGAACGTATATAACCGACCGCTCGCCATATATGCACTCCGCTTACTTCACTACACACAAAACACAGAACAAACTATCCTTTCTTTCTCCAAGTCTCAACAGTTCTCTCTCTCTCTCTCTCACACACACACACACACACACACAACTACTGGCATGTTAAAGTCGATAGCATCAGTCATGCTGTGCAGAGTGCTGTCTGGACAGCGTCCATCTGGAGCTGTTTTCACTTGAATCAGAGCATTTCCGCAACAGAGGTGTCAACCAGTGCTATTTCAGTACTACTTCTTATACTTTCATTGCAATTTTAGTTAAAGTTTTATTAACCGCAACAAAATGACCAATGTCAGGATTCAATCTTTAAAAAGAAAATCTATATAATTTATTCTAATAAATGTACTTATATTTTTATATTATTTATAATGGACAAAATGACGGGAAAAAAGACATTAATGAAGAAATCAATTAATGACCAAACAATTAGATAGTAAAACAGGAACATAAAGGTCAAGTATCAATACACATATATATATATATATATATATATATATATACACACACACACACATATACTGTACATAATAAAATTACATGTTTTTGTCTTTTTAACATTGGCAATGTCCTTTTAATTTTAGTAAGTTTTAAAACTGCAACAAAATTACTAATGTCAGGATTTAAGCATTAAAAATAAAAATATTTTTTTTTTATTATAATAAAATAAATAGTTATTGTTTAATTACTCCTTTATATATTTATATTTATTAGGTAATTTTATTATTTTTTAATTTGTCTATAAATCTTTTTATTGTTTTAATTTTATTACTTATATAACAGTTTTCGTTTCAGTTATCTTAATACATGAAGTTAAACTAAACGGAAAAAAAACAAAAAACATTCATTTACGCAGCAACAGTATTTTGGGGGTCTGCAAACGGAAAAAACTTGAGAACGGGTTTCAAAATGCAAGTTTTAGAAAATACCGTTATCATCTCGACTCTGAAAATACAAATTTGTGAAACCGGTGACGTAATGCACATATACATGTGTTCAATCTATAGGTGCAGGCGCTTAGTGTTTCTTTACAATGTGACATCGCCAACTACTGGCCTGGCATGCATAATACAGCGTTTTTAATCAATTTCGTGGATCCGTGTCAATCTTTGACAATCGTTAGAAACGTTTCAATAACGCAAAAGAAAAACTTTTCAGTTTTTAGACAGATTAATACTTACAGTCTTTTGAGGGCGAAAAGTCCATAAAAAGCTCCCGGTTCAATATGTGCGATTATGTTGTTCTTTATGTCACTGTGAAGAAAGAAAAAAAAAAAAAAACAGTTTTAGATGATGAACATTATCAAACACTTAAAAAAAAAAAAAAAAAAAGGCCTTTGGTTAATTTCAAACATGAGCCAAACTGAGCCAACCCAGCCCTATAATAACAGGTTATTCAAAACTCAGAAAACATGCCAGTGGGTATAACACTCAAACCTTTTGATGCTTTGACGTGCTGTAGCTAACAGCCATAAGCGAATGCAGAGCCCTTAATAAATCACTCTCGTTTAGCAGTGTAACGTAACTTGTGGATTGGAAGCTCTTCAAACGCAGTAACTCAATCAGCAAAATGAATCAATTTAGGTGATTCGATAATATCCTGATGTCCTGCCCTTTATTATACATCAAATATAGGAAATGGCATACTGTAATCTTAGAATAACCACTGTAATGTGTCCCAGTGATATAATAGGGCAGTGTAGCATAGCAGAAACTGACTGACCACCACTGACGGAACGAAAAATAAGCACTCAACAATCCCAGAATCCGGCATAAGAGAAAGGGCGGAAAAGTTCAAAGGCTACCGTCACTGATACCCAAAGCCCACACCTGCGCTAGTCGGCTAGCCCTGTTGAAAACATCATCACAGAGTTCCTGCGTCAAAGGCGGACTAAACATGTGAGTCTCTTTGATGTCGCGCCATTTGTGGTTTGAGGGTGGAATGGAGGAGCACACAATACGGCAAGAGAGAGAAGGTAGACTAAGGTGAACTCAATGATTATAGGCTTTCTGTAAGAACAGCAACATTTGAAAACGTACCATGGTTTCTATAAAAAATATCAAGCAGCATTACTGTTTTCAACATTGATAATAACCAGAAATGTGTCTTGAGCAGCAAATCAGCATATTAAAGGGCTCCAGACTGCACCTGAAACGGTAGCATTTGTGACCAAAAATATTAATTTGCGAGTAATATTTTTGCTGAGATCGCCACTGGCGACTATATAAATTTACATGTTTTGACTTAAAGGGGTCATATGATGCGATTTCAATGTTTCCTTTCTCTTTGGAGTGTCACAAGCTCTTAGTGCATAAAGAAGATCTGTAAAGTTGCAAAGACTAAAGTCTCAAATCCAAAGAGATATTCTTTATCAAAGTTAAGAGTCAACCACGCCTACCTAAAACGGCTTGTTTAAACACGCCCCCACATGTCTACGTCACGATGTGGGAAGATTTGCATAATGCCACCCAAATGTTCACGCAAAGAAAGATGACTTAACTTTTATTCTCGCTGTAGTATTGTTGCTGCAGCCATGTCGTGAAGGCGCTGTGTGTTTCGTTGTGAAAGTGAAACTACTTTGTTTGATCTTCCAAAAGAGGACGATATCAGCTTCGTCATGCCTAGAGCTGATCCGTGCTGGTCTCTGAGGAAATACATCAACTTTGCGCTGTGGATCGCCGGATCGGCTTTCACCGTGGACGAAGCGGAGTCCAGCCTGGGGTCGTCACATGTGGTTGCCGCAAGCCC
>NW_015506799.1:194108-194413 GCF_001515645.1 Sinocyclocheilus grahami
TGTGTAAGGCCACTGAGACAGCATGCTGTTGTTGCACATAAAATATTAAAGGGGTCATATGATGCGATTTCAATGTTTCCTTTCTCTTTGGAGTGTCACAAGCTCTTAGTGCATAAAGAAGATCTGTAAAGTTGCAAAGACTAAAGTCTCAAATCCAAAGAGATATTCTTTATCAAAGTTAAGAGTCAACCACGCCTACCTAAAACGGCTTGTTTAAACACGCCCCCACATGTCTATGTCACTATGTGGGAAGATTTGCATAACGCCACCCAAATGTTCACGCAAAGAAAGAAGGCGTAACTTTT
>NW_015506799.1:194519-198041 GCF_001515645.1 Sinocyclocheilus grahami
TATCAGCTTCGTCATGCCTAGAGCTGATCCGTGCTGGTCTCTGAGGAAATACATCAACTTTGCGCTGTGGATCGCCGGATCGGCTTTCACCGTGGACGAAGCGGAGTCCAGCTCGGGGTCGTCACATTTGGTTGCCGCAAGCCTGCCCGCCGGCCTCTCCTTCGTCGAATCCGCCGCCTCTTCTCACTCTAGCCCGCCGTGTGTGACGCTGTGTTTCGTTGTGAAAGCGAAACTACTTTGTTTGGTCTTCCAAAAATGGACACGACTAGAAATCAGTGGTTAAGTTGTATTTACAACACTGTTTCAGAACACTTCAACCCAAATATTCAGATGTGTGCCGCACATTTTATGGAGGACTGTTTCCTGATCCTGGGAGAGTAGACTACAATGCCGGCTGTTCTGACTCACAGACTGCAAGTACGTTTTTTATATTTAAAGAATTTGCCACTGACGATTCAAACGTGAGTTTTGAGCAGTGTAGAGTAGCGCTTGTTGTTTGTCGTTTCTCCGATCAAAAATGCAGACATGGTTTTATGTTTACGTGGCGCGATGCAATGCAACGTGTAAAAAGACAGTATAATCAGTAATTATGTCCCCACTGGATGCAACAAATGCCTCGTTTATAATGGGTTTGAATGTTTTTGTCTCGTCGCTCCGGCCGGACAGGGCATCATCACAATATGGTAGGGGCGTATCATTTCATTAAGAAATATTTCTGAAACTGAGGCTACGTTTACACGACAACGATGTAGTCAAAAACGGAAAAGTTTTTCCCTTGCGTTTTTAAGAAGTTTCACGTATACACGACAACGTTTTCAAAATGATTCTCGTTTACACATATCCGTTCGCTCCGGCCGGACAGGGCATCATCACAATATGGTAGGGGCGTATCATTTCATTAAGAAATATTTCTGAAACTGAGGCTACGTTTACACGACAACGATGTAGTCAAAAACGGAAAAGTTTTTCCCTTGCGTTTTTAAGAAGTTTCACGTATACACGACAACGTTTTCAAAATGATTCTCGTTTACACATATCCGTGAAAATGGCCAAAAACGCTGTATTACGTATACCAGGCCAGTAGTTGGCGCTGTCACCTTGTTAGTAAACAGTACCTGTTGCCGTGTGTATATGATGCGTCTCCGCTGTTGGTTGTAATATTGGTGAAGTAAATCCACACTTTGCTGAAGAAGCGTTAGCAAACTCTTGAGCAGCAACAACACTACCATGTACTCTGCCATTGTTGTGTATGTTTGTTGGCGCTTGCCTTTAAAATCAGCACGTACTGTGCATGTTTACATACCTAACACGTACTACGCACGCGCATGACATCACCGTTTTCAAAGATTCCCGTATTGGGTGTTTACACGGAAACGATAACGGTGGCATTTGCAAAAACATGCACTTTGAAACCCGTTTTCAAAAGTATGCGTTTTCAGTCCCCAAAACGCCGTTGTCATGTAAAAGAACAGGCAAAACGCATAAAAAGTTTCCAGTTTTTGGCTGTAAACATTGCCGTGTAAACGGCTCCTGATACTGAGAAAGTTTTCATGTCAAGCAAACATGGAATAGCACATGGAAAAGCCTTTTCATTCTGTGAGAAAACACATTTACACAGAGAAGAGCTGTTGGAGATTTAGGTCACAGTGGGCAGTTCTCTGGAGTGGAAAGGCAAACACGCGGCCCGGAAGCACTGCTCATAAAGGCTCGGAGGAGCGAGGGGAGAAAAGGGGGAAAACAGTACAATCAATCTAAACGCTCTTCCCAGAATACATTAAGACGGGTCACAAAAGACATGACAAAATTTGTGTGTAGTCAAATTTCAACACGGATATGTTGTAAAGAGATGTGATTGCTTTGTATGATTAACAGATTTAATTTAGGCTTTTATTCACATATTATGACCGGTAAATAGAAGCTCAAATGTGTGCGATGCATATAAGAATCAATTAGGTTTATTCTGGTGTGTGACGCACAAACATTTGAGTTTCTTTGCATTTACCATATTTGATGTGCTCTATGTACTTGTGTTGATCATAAAGTCAAAATATAGTCAAATAAACCAAACGTTACATTTGTTCATCATAAAAAGCGATCATATATCTTCACAAAACCTAATAAAGTACACGATTCAGTTTAGTTTTTATAATGCCTTTACAACCTTTTGGATCTTCAAAGTTTTGGTTGCATGAACTTTCGTCAGAGAATGTCAGTCCACGCTCTCTATCTTGAAGAACCCAAATCTTTAGTTTTGAAGATTAACAAAAGTCTTATGGATTTTGAATAATGTGAAGGTGAGTAAACGATGACATTTTGTTCATTTTTGGTGATCTATCTCTCAAAGCACCAGGACTGAATCATTGAGTAAATCAAACTCAAAGAACCAGATCAGTCCAATTTGTGAACAAATCATTCAGACTAGTTTTGTGAACTGAATTAACCGATTCACTGAACAGATCTGATTCAAAACAATGATTCGTTCACTGCTACACCAAGAAGACCTACACTGTAAAAAACATTATTTCGCAGTGTAGTTGTTTCAGTTATTTTTGTTTTAAGCTGACAACTTGCAGTTTCTGAATTTGCTCATTCAACTTATTTGAAGTTTTCACTCTCTCAACTCATCAATTCAATAACAATATCACGTTCTCAACATCACTTATCGCGAGATCTGTTGCAGGCAGAAAACATTCATCTTGATGAGCTTCTCCACAAAGTTTGGAAATTTTCTCAGTCTGCAAATTTGGTAAGTAAATATTTGTATTTATTAGATTAATGTGTGTAAGCTTCTGTGGAAGCTGTTCATATGCACTTACAGCATATGAACAACTTCCACAGAAGTCATTAATTCAGGTTTAAAACAACATTAAGGCAACATTTTTAGGTGAACTATACCTTTAAAGGGGTCATATGATGCTAAAGTCTCAAAACCAAAGAGATATTCTTTATCAAAGTTAAGACTCTGTCACGCCCCCCTAAAACGGCTCGTTCTAACATGTAATGCAAACACATACCAGCTTCATCATTGTGTCTGTCATGCGACTTTGTTCCCCTTTCGGGCTCTGTCTTTACATTTATTTTGAAAGATGAAGCTCGCGATTATGGTAAGGGGAGTTACATTTCCGACGAGTGCTTGTGGTGTTCGGCCAATCACAATGCACTGGGTCAGCTGGCCAATCAGAGCAGACTGCACTTGTCGGAAGGAAGGACTTTGTAGAAAACAAAGCGTTTGAGAGAGGCGGGGCATAGAGGACCAACAATAATGTACAGTATTTGAAAAATAATGTGTTTTTTGAACATTAAAGCATGTCAACATATTCTGTTACACCAAATACACAAATCATTTTCTACAAAGTCCCTCCTTCTGACAAGTGCAGTCTGCTCTGATTGGCCAGCTGACTCAGTGCATTTTGATTGGCCGAACACCACAAGCACTCGAATGTAACGCCCCTTACCATAATGTGACAGATACACAGTGATGAAGCTGGTATGTGTTTGCATTACACAAGCCACGGTTAAGAC
>NW_015506799.1:198514-211410 GCF_001515645.1 Sinocyclocheilus grahami
GTTTAAGTATTTGCTATTGACTGTTCAAATGCGGAGTTTTGCGCATTGTGTGTGTGTGTGCGTGCGTGCGTGCGTGCGCGTGTGTGTGTGAGAGAGAGAGAGAGATCATAGTGGAGTCAGCCGTCTTAACCGTGGCTTGTGTAATGCAAACACATACCAGCTTCATCACTGTGTCTGTCATGCGACTTTGTTCCCCTTTCGGGCTCTGTCTTTACATTTATTTTGAAAGATGAAGCTCGCGATTATGGTAAGGGGAGTTACATTTCCGACGAGTGCTTGTGGTGTTCGGCCAATCACAATGCACTGGGTCAGCTGGCCAATCAGAGCAGACTGCACTTGTCGGAAGGAAGGACTTTGTAGAAAACAAAGCGTTTGAGAGAGGCGGGGCATAGAGGACCAACAATAATGTACAGTATTTGAAAAATAATGTGTTTTTTGAACATTAAAGCATGTCAACATATTCTGTTACACCAAATACACAAATAATGATCTTTAAAAAAGCATCATATGACCCCTTTAACTGCAATAATAAGGCAGGCCTTCATAGGGTGTTAGGCTTTCTTTCACCAATTCTTTACGAGTACACACACACACACACACAAAATCCAACACACCAGCACAGAGACAAAGAGCCAGAGAATAATGCGCGAATCAGACTGCTGACATCTCTGGCTTCAGCTCGATTCATTAGAATGACAAAAGCAGCGCTGTGCTCTGGGCAGAAGGGATCGGAACGAGAGAGAAACGTGAAAACAGAAAGCCAGAGAGGGCACAGAGGGAGCAGCACTGGAAGGTAACTGTGCCATGAAAGTCGTGCCATCAAGAGAGTCCAAGATGAATTCCTCAGGCTTTCAAAGCATGGGAAGATCAAAGATGTTTACACTTCCAACGTGTTCTAAAGACAAGGCTTTAGCTCTTTATCCCCTGAACTGTATCATTCTCCCGACATAAAAAGAGGAAAGAATTCCCTCACATTATAAACAGAACGATGCACAGATTGAGTCTTGAATCAACATGACGCTTTGCAACAGGCTGAAATGACCCAGTTGGAAGCTCTCAACTCCTTATGCATCTCTCAAGACAACATGGTCTACTGGCTGCTGGAACGCAGGGTTCCAGAACAATCACAACCGCAACGAACATCAATTACTTTTGCATTCAAGCAGAACACAAGCTGAAAGTCCATCTGTTTCTTCTGTTGCCTGAGATGATTCCCAGATCTCACTCAGCCCAGGAAACTGAGATCAGGGCCAAGCTGCAAGACCTCTTCATTTGGAGGTACCATGACATGTGTATGATGCTTGTTTTACAAGAAGGAAAGTGAAGTGGTTATATGCCTGTGATGCTTGTTAAATTGTCCAGTGGCATTAGGAGAAACAAATGATGATGCACAAACGTGAAAGGAAAAGATTAATTTATGACTGAATGAATGTAAAATTACAAAAAATTCAATTTTGTATATATATGTGTGTGTGTGTATATACACTGTATATATACACACAACACCGTTAAGGATGTACAGCGCTCTCTCCCACCTTCAATACCACGACTGAGGTGCCCTTGAGCAAGGCACCGAACCCCCAACTGCTCCCCGGGCGCCGCAGGATAAATGGCTGCCCACTGCTCCGGGTGTGTGTTCACTGCTCTGTGTGTGCACTTTGGATGGGTTAAATGCAGAGCACTAATTCCGAGTATGGGTCACCATACTTGGCCACATGTCACATGTCACTTCACTTCATTATTGTAGGTCCTCTATTGTAGGTCCCACCTCTCTCAAACGCTTAGTTTTCTACAAAGTCCCTCCTTCCGACAAGCGCAGTCTGCTCTGATTGGCCAGCTTTCAGTGCATTTTGATTGGCCGAACACCACAAGCACTTGAATGTAACGCCCCTTACCATAATCGTGAGCTTACTGTACTCTCTCTTTAGGGCCAGATAGCATTGCACTTTACTCTGCTGTTGTGTTTGGGTTTGCCAGTGAGTGATGTAGTTCTGTTTGATTTGTGATGCTGTGATGCAGAGCAGCAGTAGATGTTAGTGAAGCATCAGGACTGAAGCTCTGGATCAGCTGAGGGAGGGGCTTGCTTTCTTTGCTCATCTCTTGGTCTTGCAGGGCTTTATAATGATATGATTGGGCTGAGCTTCAGATGTTTCCAGAATTTAATTGTCCTTTTTTGTATCTTTATGGTTAGAGGATATTTGCCTAATTCTGCCCTGCATGCATTATTTGTTGTGTGCCGGTGCACGTGTAATATATTTTTACAGAGTTCTGCATGCAGGGTCTCGATCGGATGTTTTTCCCATTTGGTGAAATCTTGATTGGGATTTGTCAGTGGACCCCACACCTCACTGCCATAGAGAGCAATGGGCTCAATTACTGATTCTAATATTTTCAGCCAAATTCTAATGGGGATCTCTATAGGACATTGCCGTTTGATGGCGTAGAAGGCCCTGCGTGCTTTATCTCTCAGTTCATTCACAGCATGATTAAAGTTTCCCGTGGATGTGATTTTCAAACCCAGGTAGTTGTAGTGTGATGTGCGTGTTATCTGCTGAGTGCCTAATGTAAATGTGTGTGGTGTTCCCTGGGATCTGGATCTTTTCTGAAATATCATAATTTTGGTTTTATTCAGGTTGACTTTCGGGCCAGGTCTGGCAGTATTGCTGTAGCAGGTCCAGGTTCTGCTGTAAAGCGTGTTGAGTGGGAGACAGCAGAAGCAGGTCGTCTGCATACAGCAGGCATCTGATCTGAGAGTTGTGTAGGGTGAGGCCAGGGGCTGCAGATCGCTCCAGACTGCTCGCCAGTTCATTGATGTAGATGTTAAATAACATTGGGCTTAAGCAGCAGCCCTGTCTCACTCCACGCTCCTGGGAAAGATACCTCGTACGTTTGGTGCTGATTTTTACACCACATTTACTTTCAGTGTACATTGATTTGATAAGCTCATAGGTTTTACCTCCTATGCCACTTTCAATAAGTTTGTAGAATAGTCCTTGGTGCCAAATTGAGTCAAAAGCTTTTTTAAAGTCAATAAAGCATGCATATATTTTACCTTTATCTTGGTTAACGTGTTTTTCAATTAAAGTATGTAAGGTATAGATGTGATCAGATGTACGGTAATTTGGTAAAAATCCGATTTGGCTTCTGCTCAGTACATTGTGTGTGGTGATGAAGTCTAATAGTCGAGCGTTTATTATGCTACAGAATAACTTTCCCAGGTTGCTGCTCACACAGATGCCTCTGTAGTTGTTAGGATCAAATTGATCTCCGTTTTTAAAGATTGGTGTTATCAAGCCTTGATTCCAGATGTCAGGGAAGTAACCTACACTCAGAAGCACATTGAATAGTTTTAGAATGGCCGATTGGAATTTACTGCTGGTGTGTTTTATCATTTCGTTTAATATCCCATCAGGTCCAGATGCTTTTTTGAGTTGGAGGTTTCTGATTCTCGCTCTCTCTCTACCGTTAAGTAACGTGAGCATTGTTTTAATTACTTGTTTTTGACATATCCGACCGAACTACAAGCTTTCCAGTGATGTCTGTGAGAAAGATATATTCACTCGACAAGCTCGTGCATCTGCGCCGCCGCGCGCTCAATCCACTCAGCATGCTTTGTTTATCAGCTCGCGCACATCAGCTATACAGGCGTTAATACTGAATGTTTAACGTTATATTCATTGCATACATATACTTCGTAGTAGACATCCTTAACTCCTTTCTGCTGTCTGTTGTTGGTGTTTCTTTGTCTGAATATGACGCTTATCACATGCTGTGTGGTATCGGGGCATTTTAACGAGTACGAGTACAGGAGCTCAGTATCGGTATCAGTGCATCCCTACTGACAACAGAACAGCAATGCATTTTATGGACGAGCGTTTCGTGAAGCTAGGAGAGGCGGAAGGCCAAATAAAGTGCTTTTGCTTTCACCTAGAAATACACAGCGTCTCCCTGACATGCTACTTCAACACTAACTGCGGTTACTGAAACCACGCCTTCTTTCTTTGCGTGCACATTTGGGCGGCATTATGCAAATATTTCCACATAGTGAGGTAGATATGTGGGGGCGTGTTAGAACGAGCCGTTTTAGGGGGGAGTGGCAGAGTCTTAACTTTGATAAAGAATATCTCTTTGGTTTTGAGACTTTAGGCTTTGCACAATCTTATCTATGCACAATCAGCTTGTAACACTCCAAAGAGAAAGGAAAATTTGAAATCGCATCATATGACCCCTTTAAAGTTAGAATTGTGTAAAAAAAATGATTTATATATATAAATAAATGCAGCCTTGGTGAATGTAAGAGACGTGTTTCAAAAACATTTACAAATCTTTTGAAACTTTGTTTTTTAACACTAACTTATTGCTACTGAATATTCCAGGAGTCAAAATGATTAAATTGATCAGTTTATGAACATTTACAGACAACCCTGAAATACCTTGAATATTAACAAGACCTACAATAAGGACATGGAAAATACAATTCCTCACGGATGACATCGTGTTTCATTCCAGCCTAAGTAAAGCACAAAACTAATGGACCGCTTCCATGTTTCCAGATTCAAATCCATTGATAAGTCTTAAATGGAGCGAGCACAAATAAACCAATGCTTTCTTTAAATAAAGAAATTTCTAGAAAAAGAGCTTAGTGTGTCAGTGCCTTTATTCCACTCTTCTTTGAAAGAAACCGGTTCTGTGAACACATCCATTGGTCAGCGGCTGCTGTTCATTGTAAATCTGGGTCATGTATAGTCAAGCAGCAGTATAAGGGAAAGTGCACCTAAACAGCAACACTAAATACGGCATTTCAATGTACAGCCTCTAAATTTAGCTCCAGCATTTGACCAGCGCTGCTACAGTGAGTGACACTGAATCCCTAACGGAAGTACAGAGCAAAGTGGCAAACCGATGCCAAGACCAGACAATTGTGCTCCCTGAAGTCAACAGCTATAATTAACTTTCACTTGACCAGCCCCCTCAGTAACAGCCTTGTGATCCTTCACTGGCACCTCACTTTCTGCTTGACAACATTAACACCTTGTCCATTTCAGAATAAGAAGCTTTGCACTGGCCCCCTAAAAACCTGCTGGTCTTGGACCAGGAACAGCTAACATCAGAGACCGGATCATGTCTGCACCAAATAAACATTTCAGAACAACTCAGAATGCCAAAAACCAACTAAACAAAACGAGACCATTCTCATTATAATCAGCGGAGACATCACTACCATGAAGAATTCATTGCTTTGAATTGTAATCGTTACATATTTAAATAATTCATCAAAAGCGGCTAGGAATAGCATAAAGACAACAAATCAAACTAATTTGGGTGCTGCTTTTGCAGTAACATCATCATTTGATTCTCAACCCTTGTGAAAAAAGCAGTGCACTTAAGTATATTAAGTTCTACTTTAAAGCACAATCTTGAAAAGCACAAGACTTATTTTGATGTGCTGATTGAACATACTAAAGCACATGTAAAGTACTTAAAAATTCCAATAAGGTTAATATATTTTAAATGCAGTAAATTGCAACTTAATTACAAGTGTAATTACTATTGATTAATTATCAATCGAAATGACATTCAAGTGTATTTTAGTTAAACAAATGTAATTATGCTCACAATATAATTATACAATTACATATAAAAAGTCCTACTCAAGTGTGTTAAAAAACACACTAATTACTTTTAATATTTAATTTCAAACTACAAAACATTTTCATTTAATTGCAATTAAGTGTTTGAAATCATTACACTCATTTCACACTTAAGCATATTCTTTAAAGGGGTCCTATTAGGCCCTCTTGATTTATTTTTTGGGGTGTACTAGAATAGGTTTTAATGCTTGGTTGTTGCAAAAATGCATTATTTTTCACATATTTTACATTATTATCTCTTCCCAGTCTGCCCTGATTACTTCCTGTTTCGATGAAGCCCCTCCTTCCGAAACACAAAATGCGCTCTGATTGGTTAACTGGCCCAGTGTGTTGTGATTGGCATACTCAAAATCCTGTGGAGAAAACAAAAGAGATTGATATGAAAAATCCCGTGACCACAGACAAACAAAACCTTCCTTGAACTCAAAAGTGTAAAACAAATGTAGAACAGTGTTCTTGTAAGCTCATGCACAAATTCATATTCTTCATCCGCTGGACTCAAAGTACCTCAGAAGAAAAAATATTTTGCTCATTGCATATTACATCAATTCTATACATGATTGTTCGTGGCAAATGCTTTATTACCAAAGTGACCTGGCAAACAGAAGACCAGGCAGCTGAAAATACAAGAAACTCGCTAAGCTCTTAATCATCAGAAAGAAGCTTCGAACAACTGAAGATACAATAAGATATGGAAAATAATCCATAGCAGCCAACTGGGGTGGTTACAGGTCTGTGCTGGTAACCTAAAGGGTTTTACGGACTGCATCACCATTGTGGCCTATTGGAAACTGGACTGTACTTGTAGTAAATGTTCCGTAAAATAGGTTTGGATGAAAATTCTTCTGATTCAGTCTAACAGAACATGTCTGAAACAAATCAGATGTTGCCTTGCTTCAATTTTCCACATAGATGACGGCCAATTGGCTGACATGACTATCAGTGGAGCGGTGGCTGCTCAGGCAAACAGCAGAACATTTGTTTTGCTGTTGAAACTGTTGAAGCTAAACACAGTCTTTGCCAGCTTACAAGTGATATACAAGAAAGAAAACACTTGCAATGGATAAATAATGGACTGCATTTAACTTGGTTTTATTTTGAAAGATGAAATCACTGCAAAGTGAAACAAAAGTCTCTATGATGATAGCACACAATTTCAGATCACACTTTAGTTCGGGGTCCAATTTTCACTATTAACTATGACTTTTGCCTCAGTAACCTCCCAACTTGCTTCTTAATAATAGTTGGAAAGGTAGTTGTTAAAGGGGTCCTATTATGCTCTTTTATAAAGTCTTGATTTTGTTTTGGGGGTGTACTAGAACAGGCTCTCATACTACGTTATTTTTCACATATTTTACATTATTACAGGACCTCTCTCCCCAGTCTGGCCGAATAGTTCCTGTATCAAATTAAAGCCCGCCTTCTGAAATACAAAACGTGCTGTGATTGGTTAGCTGGGCCAGTGTGTGCTGTGATTGGTTAGCTGGGCCAGCGTGTGCTGTGATTGGTTAGCTGGGCCAGCGTGTGCTGTGATTGGTTAGCTGGGCCAGTGTGTGCACTCGGTGCCTGGTCGGGAAATGTCACGCCCCTTATCATAGCCGCCTGCGAGCTGCAGCGTAAATATTGCGTCAAAATCAAATTTGAGCGCGATTTAAACCCAGATGATGGTAACCACTCTAAGTTCGTCTGTCTTGGGAAAGCTAGCGTGTCTCCGACATAGTGATAACACTCGTTGCCTTCTCTAGTGCAGCTCAACCAGGTCTCGTCCCATTCGTCGATATTTGTGATATCACAAATCCCAGAAAATATGCGTTGTAGTCCAAACCAGTCGTTCGTTGTAGTTTTTGAAAAGTGTTTTCTGTGAAATAAAATATCTCCTTTTGAATTGGACTTCGAGCTTTGTAACTTCGCAGATCTTTTTTATGCTCAAACAGCAACATTACAGACTAACTAAAGTTGAAAAAGTGAAAAAGCATAATAGGACCCCTTTAAGTATATGAATGAGGTGGATTAAAGGATCTAAAATATGGTCATGCAGAATAAGGCATTAATATGTGCTTTATAAGTACTAATTAACAGCCAATGTGCTAGTAATATACATGCTAGTGAGCAATGAGTTAATAGTGAGAATTGGTCTCTAAACTAAAGTGTTTAATTTATTGTATCGTTTCGAAACATCATTTCCGACTCGCACTGTACACGGTAGACCAATCACAACAGACTGGGCCATCTGACCAATCAGAGCAGAGTAGGCTCACGGAAAGGAGGGGTTTAGCGAGACTGAATCTTAGAAATGCTTCGAACGAATCGTTTGAAAACTATTGGAAAATGAGGTGATATTAAATGCATATTTTGAGAAAACAACCTTGCATGCATGTAAACCTATTGTAGGAGACTCCCAAAACAATATCAGGAACCTTAAAAATGGCATAATAGGGCTGCTTTAACATACTATGAGCTAACATGAAAATTTTTATTAACTAAAATAAACAATGCTGTAACAATTCTTAATTTAGACACTATTACAGTTTTTATTAATATTTGGATTTGGTTTCTTATTTTAATTTTAATATTAGTAACATTTTTAGTAATTTTTAAACACGTCTATAGAGTTTTTCATTTTTAGTTATTTAAACTAAAGTTAAACTAAATTAAAATGAGAAATGTTGCTTTGGCAACTAGCTTTTATTTTATTTCAATTATTGTTTATTTTACTTTTAGTAACATTTTTTAAATAGTTTTAGTTTTAATTAACAATATATTGCTCATTGTTAGTTTATGCTATAACTAATGTTAACAAATGATAACTTATTGTAAAGTGTTACCAGCTTTAGAAGTTAGTTAGTCAGAGACAGTCAACCAGCTAACATTATACATACAGTTTAGTACACTGCTGAATCATGTTTGGTTTTACTTTCCGAGGATAAAACATCTTCAGCATGTCTCCTCCAGTTTGTGTAATTCAGCAGTAAACAGTGATGTTCATTCCAGAGGAAACACCACAACGGTTTGTGGTTGGCTGTTTTAGGGACAGTCGTACCGGATGCGGTCTCTCACGCTCACAACCCCTTATCCACAGGTCCCGGCCAGACTGTTATTATTGCGGGGTGCTGAAGGGTGACTTTATTACAAGCTTGGGCTACTGAGACAGCCGACATATTTTTCTGGCTTTAAGAACACAAACAGTTCCTATCCTCTCCTCACTTCAACAGATTGTGGATTTTCAAGCTCCAGATGTGCAGCGCTTTAAGGAAGAGGCATATCAAGTGTCTCACAGCACTGATGTAAAAGTCAACAAGAAATCAAAACGGATACTGTTTACTCTCGCAATACACATTCCTGGACTTATTGTGCAAGACTAAGTGTGTTATTCAAGAATAAAAAAAAAAAATAATGTCATCGAATTGAAATCACTTGCTCCTCCTTTGAAACGCCTTTCCTTTTTGGCTGATGTCATCAAGGCCGCTTAGGTTTCAACCAATAGGAGCCAGCCGTATCCTCCACTACAGTCTCTGGTATTGCACATCCATTTTAAGCTCTCAGTGAACGAAATCAAGTCGCACACTTTATTTTGTTGTTGTTGAATATCCCGTTTCACTTATAAATATGTTTTAATGCACAGCAATAAGGCTTTATGTATCCTAAACAAATCAAAAACTGCATTACAACAGCCAGTATAATATGCAACAGAAATATGCTTTGCAATAGGCTAAAAATGGATAAACAACTATTTCAACTGCTGGCAGATTATTTCTTAGACTCGTGAGGAGTTGAATTGTGTATTCAACCTATAAATGGCTTATTGTTCACTGCATATTAAGCAAAGACAGAAGAAACTATAATAACTATTTTATGAAAATAAACTATTTTAGTGTTTTTCAATCAGGGCGACTTTCAAAGCTTATTCCTTGTCAAGAGGAGGAGGGGAAAAAATGGCTGATAATATTCTGAAGTTTGCATGGATAAATATGCAGACACTGCCTTGTGACTCTGATCTGACAAGATAAATTTGAGCATGATACTATTCATGAGCGCAGCGATCACCCTGGAAGCCATTCCTCTCCCTCATACAGTATGAGACTGGGATAAGTCCTGACACACAGCTCCCAGTGTGGGCCTGAATACAAGTTTAACAAGATTTTATGGAGCACTGACATAATTTGACTTGCAAAATGGAGCCAACACATAGAACGAGTTGGTTTCTGAAAGTAATTTGACATTTAATAATTGTAAAATTAATTTAATAAATGCAAGAAATACTGTATGCACATCCTCCCAACATTCTGCTGTTGATTTTTATCTACATTTAGGGCCAAGCTACTGTTCAAAAGTTTGGGTCGGTAAGATTATTATTTTTTTTTTCTAAGAAATTCATACTTGAGCAATTCAGCAAGGATGCATTAAATGAATCAGAAGTGACAGAAATAATGAAACATTGTTTTAAAAAAATCTGTTTCTAATAAATGCTGTTCATTTGAACTTTGTTTATCAAAGAAACATATTAAGCGTTTTTTAATCTTCATATTAGTCATATTAATCTTCTAGGATCTTCTTAGAATGATTTCTGAAAGATCATGTGACACTTAAGACTTTAGTAATGGCTGCAAAAAATTCAGCTTTTCATCACAGGACTAAATTAAATTTTTAAATATATTAAAACAGAAAACAGTAATTTTAAATAATAATAATAATAATATCTCTCAAAATTGCAAATATCAAATAAATGCAGCCTTGGTGAGCATAAGAGACTTAAAACCTTGCTGGGAGCTCTGCTGCTTTGCATAAACATTTAAATTGTTTAGATGCTTTCTTAATACAGTAACTCAAGAATGTGCTATAAACATTTCAAATGGGTTATATCATGGAAACAAATTTAATTTGATCTTTCGAGATAAAAGTGTTTGATGTACTTTGTAAGCATGCAACTTCCAGATCTGAAACCTTCCACAGACCAAGAAGACCATCTGTTGAAGTAAGCTGCAAAAACGGCTCATTTCAAATGTATGTATTTCTGAAATAATGAAAAAATTATAATACACCGACACATGAATGCCTACATGTGCACATCTTAATACGCTTACTGGGTGATGAGATGCTTGACCCATCCAGTCACTTGCTAAGCTAGGCCTCAGATGCTAAGAAGAAGCTCAATTTCAAATTCAGCATGCATTTGATTATACATGCTAAACAAGTTGAGAAAACAAAAAACAAAACAAGGTCGGTCTAGGCGAGCAATGATGGCAGCTGGTTGGGGATGTATACAGCTTGGTGAAGGATTTGATATAGTGGGAGGGTTGAGCCTTTGTGAGCCAGCGTGAGCCAAGCGCGATGTCTTGAATTAAATCCTAGCACATGCCAAGGAAGAGACCTGAGCAAAGGTATAATGTTAGAATTTCTGGAGTTAAGCAGCAGCATTTTGGATGTGCTTGGGGGGATGACAGATGCTGGTTGGCCGGCGAGAGAGTTGCAGTAGATGTGAAATGACTCTGGTCTGGATTAGAATCTGAGTTTTTCTTGAGGAAAGGACGTATTTTCCATTTGTTGTGGAACATGAAGCAGGAAGACCCAGAGATTGCCTTAATGTTGTCCACATAGGAGAGCAGGTCATCTATGACAACTCTAAGGCAATCTCTGGGTCTTCCTGCTTCATGTTCCACAACAAATGGAAAATAAGTCCTTTCCTCAAGAAAAACTCAGATTCTAATCCAGACCAGAGTCATTTCACATCTACTGCAACTCTCTCGCCGGCCAACCAGCATCTGTCATCCCCCCAAGCACATCCAAAATGCTGCTGCTTAACTCCAGAAATTCTAACATTATACCTTTGCTCAGGTCTCTTCCTTGGCATGTGCTAGGATTTAATTCAAGACATCGCGCTTGGCTCACGCTGGCTCACAAAGGCTCAACCCTCCCACTATATCAAATCCTTCACCAAGCTGTATACATCCCCAACCAGCTGCCATCATTGCTCGCCTAGACCGACCTTGTTTTGTTTTTTGTTTTCTCAACTTGTTTAGCATGTATAATCAAATGCATGCTGAATTTGAAATTGAGCTTCTTCTTAGCATCTGAGGCCTAGCTTAGCAAGTGACTGGATGGGTCAAGCATCTCATCACCCAGTAAGCGTATTAAGATGTGCACATGTAGGCATTCATGTGTCGGTGTATTATAATTTTTTCATTATTTCAGAAATACATACATTTGAAATGAGCCGTTTTTGCAGCTTACTTCAACAGATGGTCTTCTTGGTCTGTGGAAGGTTTCAGATCTGGAAGTTGCATGCTTACAAAGTACATCAAACACTTTTATCTCGAAAGATCAAATTAAATTTGTTTCCATGATATAACCCATTTGAAATGTTTATAGCACATTCTTGAGTTACTGTATTAAGAAAGCATCTAAACAATTTAAATGTTTATGCAAAGCAGCAGAGCTCCCAGCAAGTAAAATGCTCTCCATGTTAGTGTACGTCTAATAAATTAGAGCAATGCAAGGAATCTTACAAATAAGCTGAAGTAAAGGCTGAACAAACATCCTTCTCTGCCCAGAGGAGAACTGGTCCTATTGAGTCTGGTTTCTTACAATTTTTTTTTCTCCGTTTCTGTCACCTGATGGAGTTTGGTTTCCCTTCCACCATCCCCTTTTGCTTTCTTATTTGGAGTTTAAAAGACACTTAATATTATTATTGATTTGACTGTACTGGATGAGCACAACACTTGAACTGAATTGAGCTGAATAATGACACTTAATGTCTTCTGTAGAGCCGCTTAGCGCAAAATCGAACTAGTTTCATAACTGATGAACTTTACACAGTTACTGAATTGAATCAACACTGAACTGAATGAAGCAAGGACACTATTGTCTTTCTAAAGCTACTTTACAGCAGAATTTGGATTTTTCTTGATGAAGTTAGCATCACTGATTATGTTACTTTGCTGTGAAGATGCTTTGAAGCAATCCCTATTGTATAGCAGAAGACTAGTTTTTACTGAAAGACAAAGTCAACATTTTGATAAAAAATGTTTTAAAACAAAACCTATGCATGGATGAATCTTACACAAGATCTATAACATGCATTTAGAAAAAGGGTGAATTTCCATTTCATGCCGACTTCAACAGGATTGATGCATTTTTAAGTACTGACTACCAACTTGACTACCAAAAATACTACAATCAAAATGCTTAAAATGTAGCAATGCAGTAAACCGGGGAGCCTTTTCTAAACCTTGTTAAAAGGGTGGCACA
>NW_015506799.1:211420-214391 GCF_001515645.1 Sinocyclocheilus grahami
GCAGCGCTTTAAGGAAGAGGCATATCAAGTGTCTCACAGCACTGATGTAAAAGTCAACAAGAAATCAAAACGGATACTGTTTACTCTCGCAATACACATTCCTGGACTTATTGTGCAAGACTAAGTGTGTTATTCAAGAATAAAAAAAAAAAATAATGTCATCGAATTGAAATCACTTGCTCCTCCTTTGAAACGCCTTTCCTTTTTGGCTGATGTCATCAAGGCCGCTTAGGTTTCAACCAATAGGAGCCAGCCGTATCCTCCACTACAGTCTCTGGTATTGCACATCCATTTTAAGCTCTCAGTGAACGAAATCAAGTCGCACACTTTATTTTGTTGTTGTTGAATATCCCGTTTCACTTATAAATATGTTTTAATGCACAGCAATAAGGCTTTATGTATCCTAAACAAATCAAAAACTGCATTACAACAGCCAGTATAATATGCAACAGAAATATGCTTTGCAATAGGCTAAAAATGGATTAACAACTATTTCAACTGCTGGCAGATTATTTCTTAGACTCGTGAGGAGTTGAATTGTGTATTCAACCTATAAATGGCTTATTGTTCACTGCATATTAAGCAAAGACAGAAGAAACTATAATAACTATTTTATGAAAATAAACTATTTTAGTGTTTTTCAATCAGGGCGACTTTCAAAGCTTATTCCTTGTCAAGAGGAGGAGGGGAAAAAATGGCTGATAATATTCTGAAGTTTGCATGGATAAATATGCAGACACTGCCTTGTGACTCTGATCTGACAAGATAAATTTGAGCATGATACTATTCATGAGCGCAGCGATCACCCTGGAAGCCATTCCTCTCCCTCATACAGTATGAGACTGGGATAAGTCCTGACACACAGCTCCCAGTGTGGGCCTGAATACAAGTTTAACAAGATTTTATGGAGCACTGACATAATTTGACTTGCAAAATGGAGCCAACACATAGAACGAGTTGGTTTCTGAAAGTAATTTGACATTTAATAATTGTAAAATTAATTTAATAAATGCAAGAAATACTGTATGCACATCCTCCCAACATTCTGCTGTTGATTTTTATCTACATTTAGGGCCAAGATACTGTTCAAAAGTTTGGGTCGGTAAGATTATTATTTTTTTTTTCTAAGAAATTCATACTTGAGCAATTCAGCAAGGATGCATTAAATGAATCAGAAGTGATAGAAATAATGAAACATTGTTTAAAAAAAATCTGTTTCTAATAAATGCTGTTCATTTGAACTTTGTTTATCAAAGAAACATATTAAGCGTTTTTTAATCTTCATATTAGTCATATTAATCTTCTAGGATCTTCTTAGAATGATTTCTGAAAGATCATGTGACACTTAAGACTTTAGTAATGGCTGCAAAAAATTCAGCTTTTCATCACAGGACTAAATTAAAATTTTAAATATATTAAAACAGAAAACAGTAATTTTAAATAATAATAATAATAATATCTCTCAAAATTGCAAATATCAAATAAATGCAGCCTTGGTGAGCATAAGAGACTTAAAACATACCCTCATATTGTTATTTGATATTCAAATATATGTTAATATTTATGTATTTGCTGTGGAGAAAAATACTTCTTAATCATTTTCATTTCTTTGCACCAACACAGTAATAAACAGCAATACTTAACAGCATACATTTTATCATATGAAAAATTGAACACTTCTATAGACCTCTTTCTTAACAGCCAAATAAAAACACATCGAAATAATTGTTGCTGAACTTTAAATAGCCAGCAAAATCATTGTGAATATATCATGAATTAAGATGATCCAGCAAATAAGATGCATCTGATGCGTCTGGTGGGCAAGAATGAGGTGTAGACCTGTTGTACAGGCTCATATCAAGTGATTGGGGAGACGTCCACTCGTCTGGGACAGGACATTCAAACTATTAGCATTCAAATGAGCGTCTGGCTCGGCACCTACAGGTCTCCTATGCTGGAGACAGATGGTGAAGATACAGCCTTATCTTGATTTTCTGCAAGTATGCAGTGACCAGACAAATAACAGCAATGGAAAGCAAAGAGAGCATAAAATGCTTTACATAAATTCAAATTATTTCTTCTGCAAGCCCAAATCTTCCTAAACAAATCAAAAACTTGGACTACATTAAAACAGCCAATATAATATTTGGAAAAATATGCTCTGCAATAGGCCCAAAACGGATAAAGAGCCAAAACAAACTGCAGACAGATTATTTCTCAGTCTCATAAAACTCAAATAATTACATTAAAGGTGAAGTGTACTATTTTTATTGGAAAAAAGCATTTTAATGTCAAAAATGTATTTAACAGATTTATTTCTTTGTTACGTGACCCATGGATGTTGTATTCAGTATTGCTGCCAATTTGCATGTTATGTTGAGTTGCAACCATGAAAGTCTAAGGTAATCAAAAAACTATTAAGGGATATATTTCGAAGCTTTTCTGAAACCCCATGCTGCCTCACTACTGTCACCAGGTGTGCTTTGGGGAGGAAAGATCACTTCAGGTGCAGCTTTCAACACTTGCTTAAGAGAAACAAGCTCTACGGCTGGCTCACATAAAAAGACAGCTGCACACACATTACACACAATATACGTTTACAACAGAAATTGCTATAACCGATCCCAAGTAGTAAGAGACAATGTAACCGTTGGGTGGAGATTTAGTGACTTTCCTAAAGCCATTTACAGGATATATTTAAGAAGCACTACTGCACTTACAAACAAACTCTCAAACTCCATATGCAAGCATAAGTCAGCATAAACAGAAGTAGTGACAGAGATGTTCTTTCATATTGTTAAGTACATCCAGTTGTAGGGCTGCACGATAAATCGAAATGGAATCGAGATCGCGATTCGACAGAAGCTGTGATTGTCATGCGTGTCTTTCAGTGAAGCACGGTTCTGTGATCAGCAGTAAATCTCCATTCAAAGGCCAGAGGGCGCTCTCGCGCTGAAACTCCAAATACGCC
>NW_015506799.1:214469-217361 GCF_001515645.1 Sinocyclocheilus grahami
AAGAAGCCACATCATCTCACAGAAGGATTTATTTCAAACACTCGACTGACGTTATGAAGTGAGTTTGGAGTAAAAATATGTTATTAAATGTGGTATTTTCACATGCTTTCAGATGGAGCAGCATTTACTTCACAGAGCCGTAGTTCACTGAGAAGCTATGCAAACAGCTGTCATTATTGCGAACGATTTCTTCGATTTCAGAATCGCGCAATAAAATAGTCTGTTATTTTTTTTGCATAACTTGTCAGTACGCAAGTAAATTCTAAAGTAAATTCTGCTCCATCTGAAAGCATGTGATGATGATTTACTGTTGATTACAGAACCGACTTTTTTAACAAAATGTGCATGACAATCGCATTCGATTAATCGTGCAGCCCTACCCAATTTAGCAGATTATTGAACAAGAAAAAAAATGAAGGAAGGACACTTGGTTCTATTCATCGGGTGTTGACTGGATCTTGAGATGTGAACATTGCATTCAAGAATGGAGGCAGATGAACATGAGCTTGTAAAGACTGGAGAACTCCTGCATACATCTCCAGTTGAGCTGCTTATTGCTGAATTGAACTTGTTTGGTAACTGATGAACTTTACACAGTTACTGAATTGAATCAACACTGAACTGAATGAAGCAAGGACACTATTGTCTTTCTAAAGCTACTTTACAGCAGAATTTGGATTTTTCTTGATGAAGTTAGCATCACTGATTATGTTACTTTGCTGTGAAGATGCTTTGAAGCAATCCCTATTGTATAGCAGAAGACTAGTTTTTACTGAAAGACAAAGTCAACATTTTGATAAAAAATGTTTTAAAACAAAAGCTATGCATGGATGAATCTTACACAAGATCTATAACATGCATTTAGAAAAAGGGTGAATTTCCATTTCATGCCGACTTCAACAGGATTGATGCATTTTTAAGTACTGACTACCAACTTGACTACCAAAAATACTACAATCAAAATGCTTAAAATGTAGCAATGCAGTAAACCGGGGAGCCTTTTCTAAACCTTGTTAAAAGGGTGGCACAATAAACCTACACTGTAAAAAATGACCGTGAATTTAACGGTAAAAGACTGTAAAAATGCTACAGTAAAAACCTGTTAAATGGTTAACGGTAAATTCCCCTACTTTATACGGTAAAAAACTGTATTGGACATTACATGTATTGGACATAAATTTTACGGTAGTATACCGTTTTTGGAAGTGAAAAATGCCGTATAATTTACAGTGAATAACCATAAATTGACATTCCCAGAATTCCCTGCGTTACATTTCAAATTTGATGTTGTTTTGTTGAAATAACTATGTTCCTTCTTAGTTTTTTCTTATCAGTTTTGTATATTAGGGTTGTGTGTTACACCTAATGTTGTTAAATGAATGTTTATTGCATTATTTCAGTTTCATGTGTGTTACCATGATGGTGTTTAGTGTTTGTGTGAATGACACTGTGCACCTTCTATAAATGTTATTATGTAAAAGCTGCTTGTGATGGGCTTTGGTTCATCATGTGACTTTCTCATCAATACCTGCATTTGGTGGTTATCAGTGTATTACAAAGGTACAAAACAGATTTCAGTACTTCAATAGGTTGGTATATTACCATTATATCAGTTAATGAAATTACGGTATTTAACTGTAAATTTAAGTTAAAACCATACCTAAAACGTTGCTACCATATTTTTTACGGTAAAATTCCGGCAACCACAGCAGCCGGTTTTTTACCGTAAATTAATTTTTTTAGAGTGTACTGACCCCACATATGTGTGTGAAGTAAAGAATTTCCCACACCAGGTTGAAGAAGGTAATTGATTTTCAGGGTCAGAGAAGGTTAAAAGAAGTTGCACGACTCCAAGGATAAATATTGCGTGGAAACGCCACATTCAGTCACGAACTGCCAACTTTCTACAGGAAAAAACAACTCACATGAAGCAATTGAACTGCTGGGTTTGCGAACCAAACAATCTGTAAATAGTTCAAGTGTGGTATTCATGTGCCAAATTTTGAGCAAACAAGAATTTGATTTCACAATGTAGCTGGGTTATTGTTTATGAGCTGATTGATGTGATACAGGAAACCACAGATTTTTGGGAAAACCAGAAACATGCCCAAATTACATTCATTGTTTGTTCAAGCGGCAGATATAAGACATAACTGATGACTGAGGTAAACAAACT
This sequence comes from Sinocyclocheilus grahami, assembly GCF_001515645.1. Taxonomy (NCBI): domain Eukaryota; kingdom Metazoa; phylum Chordata; class Actinopteri; order Cypriniformes; family Cyprinidae; genus Sinocyclocheilus; species Sinocyclocheilus grahami. The sequence goes on from NW_015506799.1 coordinate 216,646, forward strand.
AGCATAAGTCTAGGATGGTGGCTCAACCAAACATTCACAAGCATCTTTTAACAGTTTTTCGGCATTGATTTTAATCAACTTTGGTGTGTTGCCAGTCTGGCCTGTACCAAAGTGCATGACATAAGACATTTTGAATGCTTCTGTTTTTAAAATTCATTCATTTTAAGTGCCCGACATAAAGTTACGGCATTTAAAATGTTACATTTCAACTGACTGTAGTTATTAGATTTCTAATTAGCATTTACACTAACCTCAGATGGGAGCTGATTAGGAGCTCAGACTAGGAACTGCATAGATTTTACTAATGTTTTCTAGCCCAACAACATCATAAAAGGTTAGTGTTAATATGACAAATATGCTACACAAAATCAAGTAAAATTTACTATTTAAAATGTGTTTACTGCTAATTAGTCATGTCCTGTTATTGTTATGACCACCCAGGCTGCATCCACTTTTAATCATAGTTAAAGTTACAAAAATAATTAAAGGGATAGTTCACCCAAAAATTAAAATGTCCCCATGATTTACTTACCCTCAAGCCATCCTAGGTGTATATGACTTTCTACTTTCAAGCAAATCCAATCAGAATTATAGAAAAAACAAATGTTTTTGTTCTGGCTCTTCCAAGCTTTATAATGGCAGTGAGTGGGTGTTTTTTTTTTTAATAGTCCAAAAGAAGTCCAATAAAGCGCATCCATCCATAATAAAACGTGCCT
>NW_015506799.1:217371-223199 GCF_001515645.1 Sinocyclocheilus grahami
AAAAAAGCCCCACCAACCAAAAAAAAAAGTGCCCGCCACAGCCCCGGGGGGGGGGGGGGTGAATAAAGGCCTCCTGAAGTGAATCAATGTGTTTTTGTAAGAAAAAATCGTAGGCGTAAAAGATGACGTAGGCGTAGCGTCAGGTTCGGTGAGAATATGCTAGTCTCGCGACAACCGTCGTTTGTTTACAGGAGCAAAGGAAACAAAGTTTCCGTACTTTAGCAAAGGAAAGCCTCCTCTTGGCTTATATCGAAATCCTCTGGCATTTTTCTTTACAAATCTTCGTTTTGTACTTCTAATTCGTGACCAGTGTTTTGTTTTGCTCTCTCCGCTGCGCTTCCGCATTCGTCACTTCTCACCGGACCTTACGCTGTGCGCCCTATGCCATCCGCCAGAATGAACGTGCGTACAGTTAGCGGAAGCTAGAGATTAGGGATGGAACGATTACCGGTTTCACGATAAATCACGATAAAATGCCCTGACGATTAGTATTATCGTTTAAAATTTAATTATCATCAAAACCGTATTTGATTATCGCGATTTTTAAAACTCACGATAAATCTTGTCCAGCCAGCATCAGTCTGACGCAGAAGCAGCATGCAATTTAGTTTTTTTGCACGAGACGAGATGGCGGAAGGCAGTGACAGCGCTCTGGAGATTTTTCAGCCATCTAAGAGGACCAAATCGGTGGTTTGGTCATATTTTCGCTTTTACAAGAGTCCTGAAGGCAATTTAATCGAGGACGGTCACCCTGTCTGCTGATCTTGCAAGAAGTAAACGCATCAAATTTGCTCAGTCATCTTCGTGACCACCGCCCACTGTTATATAGCGAATGCAAGGTAAACTTTACCTCAATACCAAAACTAACTGGGCAAACAATTGGACAAAAAAATATTGATTAGAGATGAAATATTTCGTTATCTCACTTGTAATTAACGCAAAGCTTCCGCGAAGAAAAGTTTGCAGCAAGTGGCTTTGAGCCAAGACGAACGAACGTTCAAACTATAAGGTTGACATTTAAGGGATAATGTATTATATATTCATAGTTAACTTATTACACAGATTTTTTTTTTTTTTTACCTATAATAATATATAAATACAGGGATATTAAATATTGAATTGAGATTAATGTTTTGAAATCTTACCGACAGCGCTCGGGAGATTTTTCAGCCATCTAAGAGGACCAAATCGGTGGTCTTGTCGTATTTTGGCTTTTACAAGAGTCCTGAAGGCAATTTAATCGAGGACGGTCACCCTGTCTGCTGATCTTGCAAGAAGTAAACGCATCAAATTTGCTCAGTCATCTTCGTGACCACCGCCCACTGTTATATAGCGAATGCAAGGTAAACTTTACCTCAATACCAAAACTAACTGGGCAAACAATTGGACAAAAAAATATTGATTAGAGATGAAATATTTCGTTATCTCACTTGTAATTAACGCAAAGCTTCCGCGAAGAAAAGTTTGCAGCAAGTGGCTTTGAGCCAAGACGAACGAACGTTCAAACTATAAGGTTGACATTTAAGGGATAATGTATTGTATATTCATAGTTACCTTATTACACAGATTTTTTTTGCTTACCTATAATTATATATAAATACAAAACAATCAAATAAATTTATTATTTACAATTAAATAAATGTTTTCAAACTAAACTTGCTTACACTACCGTCTTAAATCATATTTCTATCACTGACGAAAAATATGCTGTCTTACATTAAAATAGACAAATTTAATTAGCCTATTCTATTTATGTTTGTATGTGAACTCGAAATCAACCCCAACTTTGCTTTAAAAAGCATCACAAGATCTCCTAACCGAAGATCACATGATCACTAACGGAAATCACATTGTATGTATATATATATATATTTTTTTTTTTTGTATATATATATATTTTGTGTGTGTATATATTATTATATAGTGATTTATTATTATTATTACTATTATTATTAGGGCTTCATGTTAATGTTAATTTAATGTTTATGCTAAAAAAAAGTGCATATAGCTGCTAATTGTATTTGTTGTTTGTTGATTTTCAAATATACAACTTATTGAAATGTTTTCAGTGTGAATCAGTTCTTTTTGAACATTTTCATCTAATTTTAACAAAACCGTGATAATATTGATAACCGTGATAACTTTGGTCACTATAATCGTGATATGAAATTTTCATACCGTTACATCCCAACTAGAGATTAAGGTTTATAAAGTTTTAAATATGGATATTTTTCTTACAAAAACGCATTGATTCGCTTTAGGAGGCCTTTATTCACCCCCGGAGCCATGTGGAGCACTTTTTATGATGACTGGATGCGCTTTATTGGACTTCTTTTGGACTATTGAAAAATAACAACTAGAGATTAAGGTTTATAAAGTTTTAAATATGGATATTTTTCTTACAAAAACGCATTGATTCGCTTTAGGAGGCCTTTATTCACCCCCGGAGCCATGTGGAGCACTTTTTATGATGACTGGATGCGCTTTATTGGACTTCTTTTGGACTATTGAAAAATAACACCCACTCACTGCCATTATAAAGCTTGGAACAGCCAGGACATTTTTTAATATAACTCTTGACTGGATTAGTCTGAAAGAAGAAAGTCATACACACCTAGAATAGCTTGAGGGTGAGTAAACCATGAGGTAATTTTAATTTTTGTGGGAACTATCCCTTTAATAGTGTGTGTCTAAGTTCTACTCCATTTTAAATTGATGTATATATATATATATATATATATATACACACACACACAACATAAGGGTAATATGTGTGAATAATATAAGTCATTTAGCTTGATCTGTATTACCTAAAAACTTACTTAAAAACTAGGTTCTGCCTTTCAAACCTTATTCCAGAAGGACCAGAAGGCAACAAATTGCAGGATGACCCCTGTGATGACTGTTAAAGGGCATTTCTGAGATATAGGACAATGTTAAAATGGTTAATGCACTGTAAATAAGTGTTGACTTACAGTGAGACTGTTCTGTTGGGAAATGATTCGGGTGAAGGCACCTGATGGAGCTCCATGTTACTGCAGACCACTTTTCTGTCCAGCGTGGCCCCAGACGGAGAGCTTTTCCCCGCACTTCTGGAGCGTTCATCGTATGATTTACATTCAGTGGATCCTGCAGAGCTCGAGCTCCTGAGCAGCACGAAAGCCAGTAAAAAGACGCAAGAAGCGCCCAGCGACATCCCTCCTGCCTTCGCTGAGATTCACACGGCAAGAAGAGGGGGTTAGATTAGCATATAAATAGCCCAGAAAGCCTTTTGTTGTTGTTGTTTATATCTAAACACGACGCAAATTCGTCAAAAGCCATCAAGCAGAGACGCAAGTCAGCACTCCTTTTAAGTCATGGTCAAAATATTGACTCGACGCAACATTAGATGGGTCGATTTATCATGGTTTTGTGCTCTGCACATTAAGCAGCGGTCGAATATCCTCTTTTGTTTTCCATAAGATTCATTTTACAACTCTACAAGCCCTCTCCAGTTGATCTGTTGCAAGTTTCCGCTCTTTTACGCGAAGGCGCTCCACTTTAAGTCGCTACATTTGCTTTGTTTCAGTCGAAGTGGAGAGACCTCGCTCCTCCACCAAGAGACAGCTGCAACCATCCCAAGATAACAGTCTCACAAACTCAAGGAAATCTGATCACAAAAAAACTTTTCCTCTGCGCTCATCTCATCGCACATTTGGCCTCCAAAGGAAAGCGAAAGCGTTGCTCTTCTACGATTCCATAAAAACGCGAAATATCCGCGTGCCCAACAATAAAAGCATTCTTGAGAAACTGAACGCGTAAAGTTGGTTTTCACTTTGCGACTGTTCCACATAGGCTTCAATGCTGCTGCCGACCGCGACAGTAAAGACGCTTTTCGAAGGATCCAAGCGGAACGTGTAACGCAGAGCCCCAGACAGAGTGCGATCCGTGCAGACGGTCAGAACGCGTCCAGCGCGGAGCGTGCTGTTCTGCTCCGGACCCCGGGCTCCATGTTCCATTTCCTCCCCTGACGTCATCATAGGTTTGGCCTGAACTCCAGTCAACACCGACCCCTTCTTCAGTCAAACCCACTGCTGTTGCCCGATCCTTCCATTTAAAAGATATTCTATTCTATTACACTGACGCTTCCACAAAGTCTGTGGAATATATATATATATATATATATATACAGTGGGTATGGAAAGTATTCAGACCCCCTTAAATTTTTCACTCTTTGTTATATTGCAGCCATTTGCTAAAATCATTAAAGTGAATTTTTTTTTCCTCATTAATGTACACACAGCACCCCATATTGACAGAAAAACACAGAGTTGTTGACATTTTTGCAGATTTATTAAAAAAGAAAAACTGAAATATTTACATACATTCTAAATCATAAACATTTTAAAGACATCTTCTAAACGTCTATTTGACATATGATAGGAAATGTCGTATAGACGTATTACAGATGTAAACGCAGACGTCTCCGTGATGTACGTGATGCTATCGGATGTGATTGATAAGGTCCCTTATATTTTTAGAGTGTTTGCTCATCTGCAATACAGACGTTTCCTATCAGATGTCAAATAGACGTTTAGAAGATGTCTTTAAGATCTATGTAAAACTGACATCTTAAAGACGTCTGTCAGATGTTTGTACACAGCAGATGCTTTCCAGATGAAGAGATATTTAACAGACATCTTGCAGACGTACCTGTGCAATCTGGGGTTAATCTGCTTTTCTTCTTTTTCGTCCATTTTTATTTGTTTGTTTGTTTATTTGTTCGTTTATAATTAATATATCTTTTAAATCACGTCTGTTTAGGATTTTGTATATATATATATATATACAGTATATACATTTTTTTTCATATATTAATTTTGCTTATGTACAGGTGTTTGTTTGTTTTCATTGTGTTTATGTGTTCCTTTTGTTTGTTACAAATGAAATTAGGGTAATGCTCATTAATATTCAGTGTTTATACAGCATCATTTCTGCTTGCTCAATAAACAAACAAACACAGACATAAATCCATAAATAGTTTAAGTTTTAATTAAAATTTTAAAACTTAAAACTATTATTACATTTTAGTTTCCATGCTTTTAACTTTTAGTCATTTAAAATTGCTAAAATTGTTAGTGTATACAACTGGCCCACATTTTCAGAGATCGTTGAATTGAGATACACGATAGAGAGAGTGTGTGTGTGTGTGTGTGTTTAAGATTTAAGTAAATTACACAAAATTAAAATGTGATTAAAATGTGACAAAAATATAACTGACCCACTTCTGTCGTTAACTAACTGTATGAAAAAGGACATCCATTTCCTTTCAAGATTACAGCTTTCCATTACAAAACCACAAAACAAAATGCAACACAATACTAAAGAATCTTGATCCATTGTGGAGGTTCTCATTTGTTTTTTAGTGGCCCTCACAAAAGGCTCTCTTTACACTGCTGTGCTAAAAACAAGTTCAGACAGGTTGGCAGTAAAAACAAGGTAGCCTATAGACAGGCTCTCATAGCAGAACAACCTGAAGAGAACAATGCCTTGTGTGCAGCATTTGTGACACTGAATTGAGTGGAGATGTTTCGGTTTCCAATGGGAGCATCAATCTTTCTCATATATTGTCTTATTGATCAGGGACAATTTAGAAGCCGTGTGTCGAGAGGACTGCACTGCATGCAGGTCTTTGTCCTTGGGCTATTCAATTTTCATTTCCATTAGTAGCCTAATATTTGTTTTTTAGTATTTTAACTTGAGATCATGCGGTGCACACTTGCATTACAGACTGATCAGAATCGGAATGAGCTTTATTCGCCAAGTGTGTGCAAACACACAAGGAATTT
>NW_015506799.1:224374-228881 GCF_001515645.1 Sinocyclocheilus grahami
GGTTCTGGGTAATTTGAAATTGTGCGACTAGGAATAATTGTTTTACACATTTTATAATCTTTAAAATGACTATGAAATCAAAATGGATGATTCTTGTTTTTGTTTTTTTAAATAAAATACAATTGCAGCAATTAGTAAACGACAACAATCCAATCAGTTTCCAATGGATAAAATCAAGTTCTGCCATACATCTCTCCTCATTTCTGAAGCCGTTGAACTCAGATAAACATCAATAGAGTAGTATATATACATATATATATATACTACTCTATTGATGTTTGTTTCAAGAATTTTACTTGATGTACTAAAATAAATAAAACTAAATACACTATAACTAATTAATACAAACTATGAAGACACATAGTCAAAAAACTAATACAAATGACTAAAACTTGAAAATATACATCAAAACAAAATAGTAATAAATTCAAAATATTAACAAAAGCTATAATAGTATATCAAAATACTAAAATAACACTGCATTAGAGAAGAAAATTTCCATTTCATGTTGACTTTTTACATTCTGTTTGCTGAAACAGTTTTGGCCTGTTTGTTACCATAACATTATACTCCATGAAGTTTCTTAACTGTGTGCTTGATGCTTTTTCGTAACCTCAGGTGTGGCGTATTATAACAAAGTGATCGACGACTTGATTGCTCGTGGTGTAACCCCCATGATCACATTGTACCACATGGACTTACCACAGGCCTTACAGTATCTTGGCGGATGGAGCTCGACAGAGATTGCAGACATCTTTGAAAGTTATGCCAGGTTTTGCTTTAAGATCTTTGGGGACAGAGTGAAGCTCTGGATCACACTGAACAAGCCCTATGTTTGTGCCAAGCTGGGCCATGAGGATGGGACCTTTGCCCCTGGGATCAAATATCCAGGAATATCAGTTTATTTGGCGGGTCATAACATGCTGCGCGCCCACACCAAAGCCTGGCATACTTATAATAATTATTTCAGGCCTTTACAAGCAGGGCAAGTATCTCTTGCCCTGAACAGTGACTGGGCAGAGCTGTTGGACGCAGGCCATGCTAAACATGCTGCAGCCACTGAGCGCTAAAAGGACTTCACTCTGGACTGGTTTGCCTGTCCCGTGTTTTGCACAGGAGATTACCTAGAGTCCATGATGTCCAGGATTGAGTCTAGGAGCTTGGATCTGGGATACAAGCCGGGCTCAAGGCTCCCACACTTTTCAAAGGATGAGCCCTCTCCTCTGGGCATGGCGGATTTCTTTGCACTGAATTATTACATGTCTCGGAAAGTAAAATATTTAAATGGTGGTAGTAAGAAGAATGAGCTCAGTTTTGTGTGCGATCAGGGGGCAGAGGGTGTTGTTGACCCATCGTGGCCCATTTGTGTGGTGCACTGGTTGGCCGTTGTTCCTGGTGGATTGCGGAAATTGCTCAAATATATAAAGGTACTTTCATATCTACACTAGGGGTCGACCGATATATTTACTGATTATTACAGATCAAGTAGACCGAGAACCGATATATGTAAAGATGAAAATTGATGTCAAAATTAAGAATAACAAGGGCTCTGACAAAAACTCTTTAAATGCTTTTAAAATAATTTTATCGGCAAATCGGTTTTTGGAAATGACCGATACCGATAAGCATAAAAAATCTTACTATCGGTGCCGATAATCGGTCGACCCCCAATCTACACATTATATTTAATTGGGTGTATATTCATTATATAGGGATATATATTGGCATATTAACAAAATCATAAGCATTTGCTTGTTTCTTTAGGACACATACACCAGTCTGCCCATTTATATCACAGAAAATGACTTTCCCCAGATGGGGCCGGTTCAGATAGAAGATACCGACCGTTCCCAGTTCTATCAGGACACTGCAGGAAGTTGGTAAAGGTACTGTCATATTAACACTGCTCAATGTGTAATAAAATACAGAGAGCAAAGTTAATTTTACAAAGTTAGACTATAATGCCATTGTGTGCTTAACTGTACTGAATGTGCACTTGTAGTGTACTTAAAATCTTAAAAGTATGTGTTTATATATATATTTGCAGATAATATAATATAATGAATTATAAGACATAAAGAGAGTACACATTAAAAAGTCAAACACTAAACATTAAAGATTAAACTCTCATAGAGAACACATTCATGACTTTCTTAACACACTTTTTAAGCACACTTTGTAATGTCAAATTAAAAGTTTTGCTTTAAAGAGCATTTAAACATTCTTTTAATGTTTTAAAGGTTGTTGTGTTTTAAAAAGGACACTTATTTTGACATGTTGACTAACATACTGAAGCACATGGAAAATGGTTTATTATAATTTGAACTTAGGGGTTTATTTGATATTACATTCAAATATTTTAAATGTACTTAATTGCAACTTTGCCATTGCAAATGTGTAATTACAAATATATTTCAATGCATGACGTACAAGTTTTAGTATAAATTACATTAAGGTATGTTCAGCAGTAACCATATTTCAAAGACAATAGAAATAAGTATAAAATGACACATAAAGGTCACTCTTAAGGTCAAGCAATTATATACATTAAAACTACATTTTCATTTAACTGCAGTTAATATGCTATTATGTGTCTGAAAACATTACATTCAGTTCAAACCTTTTCTTTTAAAGTATATTATAGCTGTAATAAGTACACTTTTTCTAAGTATGCTAAAGTGTACATCTTTTTCACAAGGGTGGCTGTAGTCCTGAAATGGTAAAATCCAGCTATTGTAGCTTTGAAACCCAGACAAATTGAAGTATTTCAAATAATATAAACTATAATCTGATTGGAGCTCTGTTCTGAGGACGATCTCTGCATGATGTGTTTGTCTTCCAGCTATCAGTCAAGACAGAGTGAATGTAAAGGGATATTTTGCCTGGTCACAGCTGGATAACTTTGAGTGGAATCATGGCTACAGTGTGCACTTCGGCCTGTTTCATGTGGATTTCTCTGCACCTGACCTGATGCGCACTATTTACCGCTCAGGTAGAGAGCATGTTGCTGTGATATCCAAACATCGCTCCCAGACCAAACCCAAGAGCATTTAATTCCTGACATATTAAATCAACATAATATTATACTTGCAAAAATAACGTCTAATGAAAATGCTATCATTCTATTTTTGGGATACTAAATAATGATGAGCCTTACAGGATCAAAAGTGGTTATTTTACAGTGTTATTTGCTGTAAAACTCTCACTGAGTGAGTCACGTAACACTATGAAAAAAAAAATGTGTTAAATTAAAATTCGACTTAATTACTTTAGCTGAGGGCCCTTGATCTTTTAGTTTGAAGCATGAAGCAAGAAAACATTATGAGTTTTTGTTCTGATATAGGATGACGTTTTGTGGTTTTCTTTTATGTGACCCTGGATCACAAAACCAGTCTGAAGTCGCCGGGGTATATTTGTAGCAATAGCCAAAAAAACATTGTATGGGTCAAAATGATTGATTTTTCCTTTATGCCAAAAATCATTAGGATATTAAGTAAAGATCATGTTCCAAGAAGATATTTTGTAAATGTCCTTCTGTAAATATATCAAAACTTAATTTTTGATTAGCAATATGCATTGCTAAGAACTTCATCTGGACAACTTTAAAGGCGATTTTCTCAATATTTAGTTGTTTGTGTACCCTCAGATTCCAGATTTTCAAATATTGTCCTATCATAACAAACCATAGATCAACGGAAAGCGCATTTATTCAGCTTTCAGATGATGTATAAATCTCAATTTCGAAAAATTGACCCATATGACTGGTTTTGTGGTCCAGGGTCACATATTTTGTGTATGATACTTTTGTAAAGCTGTATTTTTAAGCTGAATAAAATTGGACCGCTTCTTAAATCTATGCAAAAAGCAGGCATTGTGTATTCAAAGGATGCACATAGACAATATCTGATTTCTACGAGTGGCTTTCTCTGACTGTGGAGGATATCTATTCTTGTACAGAACCGTGCACAGAAAAAAATGCATAATAAGGAAAACGTGTTTATATAAGTTGACTTGAAAAAGATTGATTGACCAAGAATAACCAGTAGAGTCATCATAGATGAATATTACATTCAAAGAGAATCAGGGTTTCAGTTCAAGTGTTTTGTTGATATATACTGCCTCTGTGTGGTCCAAAGTGGTATTATATTTGGCACAGCATTTTGTGCTGGTATATTGTTTTGCATTGCTTTATATGAGTCATACAGGCATTAAACAAACCTAATGGTGTAAGATGACAATGTGTATGAGATATTAATGTAACCATTTGTTGTAATTTACATGAGGCCATGTAATATACATGCAAACTGAAGTTACGTTAACTGGATTGCACATGTAATTACTATTGAGAATGAAGTTATGATGAACCTAATCGCAGCCCTTAACTCCCAAGGGAGTAAATGACTGCAGAAATTATGGTTCTGTTCTAATTATTGACCCTGGAACAGACATTATTGCATCATCTAAATGCATAATATGAGATCACAAATCTTTAAAAAGAGAACTTGGA